>NC_079445.1:32390422-32690422 GCF_903798145.1 Danio aesculapii | reverse complement strand
CTTTTTGTTATGTCGAGATCATGAGAAAATACAGGTTGTGATCATAAGAAAATGAGTTATGTCAAGATCACGAGGAAACGAGAGAAAAAAATATATGAATGTATGGCCTTGTCACGATCACGATCTATGGTGGGTAGATCGCTGGAGAACATTCACATGAACTACAATCCTGTCTCAATATGAACTACGACTCCTGTCATGCAACACACACACGCCTGTTCCTGCTTTGGATGCAAATCCCTCTGAAACCCTTGAATGGCGGGCACCAGATTCCTCTGAAGTCCTCGAATGGTGGGTGCCAGATTCTGAAGTCCTCGAATGGCGGGCGCCAGATCCCCTTGAATTCCCCGAATGGCAGGCGCCAAATCCCCCGACAATGTGAAGTGTAATCAGTCCATAAGCAGCATTAGCTGCTGGGGTGTAATTAAATGGAGACTTGGAGCAGGTGTGTGTTGCATGACAGGACTTGTAGTTCATATTGATGCAGGATTGTGTTCGTATGAATGTGAATGTTCTTAAGCGATCTATGGTGATTCTTTACTTCTGTACTTTTCTGTCATACTGCCATATACATTAATGCCACTCTCAAGTATTTTTTAGAGAAGGATTTAAAAATTACATCACCTCCACATGCAGCCAATGAAAATTACAAGAGTTCACACTTAGATAATGCTTGACTATTTTAGCAGTTTTGGCATGCTGCCCAGGGAGAGAACCCTGAGCTCGGAGATAGGTGAGCCCAGGGCTCCTGCCTGGTCGGTAAGCATTAGGAGGGATACGAGATCAGGTAGTTCTTGATAACTTCCAGAGGATAGACCGCTAAGTTTGCATGTTAGGTGCTTGCGACTTTAACTTTTGTTGCATGTTTTTTGTGTGGGAGGAAACCGGAGTACCCGGGGAAAAACTACGCGAACACAGGGAGAACATGAAAACTCCCCACAGAGAGCGTCGATTGGCTCAGTTAGAGTTTGGACCAACGACCTCCTTGCTGTGGGGCAACAGTGCTAGCCACTGAGCCACCATGTCGCCCGAACTTACAATTGAGGAGGGAGAAGGGATGGATGGATGGGGGGGTTCCAAAACAAAAAAATGAAGTTTTAAGCTACGGTCACACTTGGCTTTTCTTCTCATAGACTTCCATTCATCCGCACGCGAATGCATCAGACCGGAAACGCAAGGTCATGCGTTAAGTTTCGCATGTAGCTGCGGTGCAAAGTTCAAGCTTGGTGAACTCTGACCTGTGAAATCGCATCACTTGACTGCGTGAGACCAATCGAGGATCAAAACAGGACCTCTCTGGACAGAAATTTAAAACATGGAGCAATCGCTTGCTTTTTTAAATGTCTAATCATCTTGTATAATCCCGCCCCTTTTCGCAGCACCATACGACAGAATTTCGCACACACAAAGCCTAGTTTGACCATAGCTTTAGGCTGGATATTTATAATAAATTTGGAATGATCTGATTGGCTAGTTAGTGATTAGTGATAGGGATCAGCTATAGTCAATCCTATCACGTGCTCCTCTCGAAATTAGTTTGTGAAACTTCACTTATAGTGATGCAATGTTAAGTTGTAACTGACTGGGTAGGGGTGCCAACTTATACATTTCTAATTTAAAATTATAATTTTTCAAGCTGTTTGGACAGACATATGCGCAGGTATGGCGTATAGACCGTCATATTGGGGTGATATAAACACACCCAGTCCTTTTTTTTCAATTGAGCAACATAAAAACGGTGGACCAATTGGAGCGGTTTTCAGACCGACCGCAACTTTACGTAGGAGTGCGGTCCCCCCGCACACCGAATTGATTGACAGCTGCGCGTATTAACATGTCCCGGTAGTCACATGTATAATCATATTAACAAGACCAGACGTGCCCAAAGCAACCGGGAATACAAGGTGTGTTCAGTTTGCTAGGATCATCAATCATCATCAAATGTGATCAAGAGTAAGTTTCACATGTTTAAAATGTTTTAAAACAGAGCACGTGTGTAATGAATTACAGCGATTTACTTCAGCTTTACTACATCACCACAGCTGTGTGTCAGAACAATTATAAAAGGAAGACGCTTCAATCCCGGTTTGTGGACGTTAAATCAGGTTTATTTTGTTCATTAACATAACAGATATCCATACAGCAGTGGATATTAATCTGTATCCTGCCATATTTGCATGCAAAAAGAGTGCAAAGCTAAACGGGCGCTCTGTCTGTCTGTCTGTCTGTCTGTGTGTGTGTGTGTGTGTGTGTGTGTGTGTGTGTGTGTGTGTGTGTGAGAGAGAGAGAGAGAGAACTTTGTGTGACTCATTGATGCAACTGCACAACAAATACTCATTGGTAAATTTCTTACTGCAGTATTTCTCACAAACGCTACGTGAGATCTGCTTCCTCTAAGTCTGTCTGTTGTCTGACACAGCCGAGGGAGGAGATTAAGGCACGTAGAAACGGTGGGTGGGGAGGACTAGCCTTAAAGGCGCAGTACAACAAAACAGCCCTCTAGTGCAAAAATAGAATCTTGCAAAAGGTATAATGAAAAATCTTATGGGTGTTTTGAGCTGAAACTTCAGACACATTCTGGAGACGCAAAACATTAAATCTGAAAAAAAGATTTTGTTCAAACAGTTCAATGATTCTCTCAGTTCTAGTTACTCAGATGCTCACAGTTCGTTCAAACCGTTCAATGATTCACTCGGTTCTAGTAACTCAGATGCTCACAGTTCGTTCAAACAGTTCAATGATTCACTCGGTTCTAGTAACTCAGATGCTCACAGTTCGTTCAAACAGTTCAATGATTCACTAGGTTCTAGTAACTCAGATGATCACAGTTCATTCAAATAGTTCAATGATTCACTCGGTTCTAGTAACTCAAATGCTCACAGTTCGCTCAAACAGTTCAAAGATTCACTTTTTTTTGATCTGTTCAAAATCGATCTAGACCAATACTTGGAAACTATCCAGCACTCTTTTCATCCAAAAGCAACAAAAACTGTATATTTATATTCTTCCTTTGTGTCTCTTTAAGATGTAACATTATTTAATTAGTTCCATTTCTGTTAACCTGGCGTTTGTTTGTCTTTGTATGTATTTCTGTGCATTTTTTTATTTATTTGTATTTTTGTCTATGTTTGTAACTGTATTTGATCTACCTCTTTAATAAAAAAAAATAATAAAAAAAGTTCAAAGATTCACTCGGTTCTAGTAACTCAGATGCTCACAGTTCGTTTAAACAGTTCAATGATTCACTCGGTTCTAGTAACTCAGTTGCTCACAGTTCGTTCAAACCGTTCAATGACTCACTCAAGAGCACGCTTTTGCTCATCCCCTCATAGACGATTACTGCATCATCGTCTTTTCTAGTCACAACTTAAAGTTAGATCAGCTCACCCGTCCGAAGATTACAGGGCTTAATCATACAAACACATTGTCTCTCAGCCAGACGACTTCATTTCAGTAAAGGCCATCATTGCCTGAGCTCCTGAACGAAGCTCCGCATGCTCTGCTACCTGGTGAACAAACATTTTCTTCTTTTGTCCTTTGCACCTCGATTGAGAGACGTTTTTAAATACATCGCCCCCGTGTGGACATTACGTGACCGCTTTCAGCTCGTCGCAAAGTGCTACATTTTTACTAATGCAAGTTGAATTATTATTTTAAAGTAATGCAACATTGTTTTGAATGAATAAATATTACAATAGCTTTGTCTATGAAGAATGATACAAAGATGCTGCAATAATTCAAGAAAGAGACTGTCTCCATGGTTTCTATGGCAGTAAATTTGACAGCCAAGAGGGATTTGACATCACCAACAGGCATTGATGACACAGAACTGTTTTACAGATTTATTACAAATATACTGATATTATGCCTTTAACGTTACAACTGCAGATTTTTGCAGTGTATCTTTACATGCACAACATAACCAAGCTATGCTAAGCTACTGACAGGGCTGTTTCTTTCTGTTTGAGCTACAGGGAAAACAAATGACATAAATTATTAATAACTTAATTCATGCTTTAGTCTAACTGAAGTTGAAGTATTTACATGAAAAATTATGCAGCGGCGTTTAAAAAATATTATTACTATTATTATTATTATTATTATTCATTCATTTTCTTTTAGGCTTAGTCCCTTTATTAATCCGGGGTCGCCACAGCGGAATGAACCGCCAACTTATCCAGCACCTTTTTTTTGCAGCAGATGCACTTCCAGCCGCAACCCATCTCTGGGAAACATACACACACTCATTCTCACACATAAACTACGGACAATCTTTGGACTGTGGGGGAAACCAGAGCACCCGGAGGAAACCCACGCAAACACAAGGAGAACATGCAAACTCCACACAGAAACGCCAACTGACCCAGCCGAGGCTCACTGCGTCGCCCTATTATTATTATTATTATTATTATTATTATTATTATTATTATTATTATTATTATTATTATTATTATTATTATTATAGCTTACAGAAATTGAGTTTATTTTAAAAAATCCCAATCACAGGTAATTCTGTTGTGAGCATGAGACGTTTAAAATAGTCTATGCAACTACAGTAGTCAGTGTAATTTAAAGTAATGGCAAGAAGTCTTAATGAACAGTCAAAAAGAAGCTTTAGACAGCATAAAGTACTGCAATTATCTGGGAATTGCTATGCAGCCTCACTCATTTGCAGTGTAGTCACACCCAAAATACCCCATTAGAAAACACTGCGCCAAAACCAAGGCTCACATTACAAGATCACAGTACTATTCTTCAAAGTAAACTCCCTTAAAGGCATATTTCACTGATGAAATTCAAATCCACAATGAGCAATTGCCATATCGAAGTGCTTTTAGACAGGAAAAACAATATCATCTGTCAGATGATGCATGTCTTCTCCCATGGGTCAGTGTGAAGCGGTAGGTGGACACAGTGGGACGGAAAGAACCAAGGTGACCCATCAAAACTCATATAACAGAAGCTTCTAAACAAAGCCTGAATTAACCTGAGGTCCGAGAGCTCTGGAGGCTTCTGGGATACATGCACATCTTTCACTCTGTCCTTGGCAAAAATGCTTCGTCTCGAATGGTCCTTTTACAGAATATCTGCATATATTTGCATATCACATCTGAATAAGTATAAACAGTTATGCATGCAAAAAAACATACATCACCCAAAGCAGGTGGGTTTCAGAAGGTTAGCAAGAATACAGTAAGAGAAGGACATCATGTGGGATGGTGGATGTATATTTATGTGTATGTGCATGTGCTGTATAATTCATGCATTCTCTGAAACATTCATATGACTGATTTTTCCAAGAAAAAATATGTTCCTGTACCCTTTGCTAATTGTGAAACAAAATTTCAGCTAATATTTTAGAATATTTTGTTAAATTGTTTTTTTTAAACAACAATAGGACACATTATTACAACACACTCACAATTCAGTAAAAAACTGATAAAAAATAAAATTAGTAAAACAGCTGTCTATTAAAATCACAGTAGATACTGCTTTCTATGCTGTTAATATAAATCAACATACAGAAGAAAATCACTTGCTGCTCTCGAATACATTCCTTAAATGAATGGAGTGATTTGTACTGATCTGTGCTAATCGGCCAGGTTATTGTCATTAGCTTCCTAAGTGATGTTTCAGAAGCAAATTTCAGGAGCGTGTGCTATTGTTCTGACAAATCTAATTTATTGTCAGCAGTCATTCTATTATCCAATCAGCTTAAGACCAAACCCTTATAAATAAAGCTGCGGTCACACTTGACTTTTCTTCCCATAGACTTCCATTCATACGCACGCGAATGCGTCAGACCGGAAACGCGGGGTCATGCGTCAAGTTTCGCAGGTTGCTGCGGTGCAAAGTTCAAGCTTGGTAAACTCTAACCTGCTAAATCGCATCACTTGACTGCGTGAGACCAATCGAGGATCAAAACACGACCTCTCTGGGCAGAAATGTAAAACATGGAGCAATCGCTCACTTTTTTAAAATGTCTAATAAGCTTGTTTAATCCCGCCCCTTTTCACAGCGCTGTACGACAGAATTTCGCACACACAAAGCCCAGTGTGACCGTAGCTGAACCAAGCATGTCCTCCATATACTCTTGGCTTTCAGCATCCCTCTGCCACCTCAGCTTCATAGCTTTAAACTTGATTCCTACTTAAAGTACAAATGAAATCAAAACTGACCATATGATTTGGTTAGCCCACATTGCTAGTTTTCTGGTGAACATCTGTGCATGTCATTAAGAAAAAAAAAATTTTGCCTTTGAAATATAAAATCAAATTCTGAAAATGCACTTCCTGTTTGTTTAGTTAAATTCTCTGATTACATTTGTCTGAGATATTGGGCGTGGCTAACATACTAAACCACTTCCCTCCAACAGTCAGCCATGACATCAAACAGAAATGATGAGCAGGAAGAGTCTGTTAGGTTGTAATAACTCACCCCAAACCCTTTTCCTGATCTTTCTGAATGAAATACCAACTTTACTACATCCAATCAGCTCACAGTAGAAAAAACAATCCACGCCCACTGTTTTCTCATTAATATTCTGTTTCTATAGAAACTGTCACAGTGTGGAAAAAATGATCACATTGGTTCAGTTCGTGCGGACTTTAAGTCAGAGCTGGGGGGAGCATTATGAGGGCACACCAGACACTTTGCTCGGGCTCCTATCTCTCTCTTACCCTCCTGACAAAGGGAATAACAAGTTAAGCTACGGTCACATTGGGCTTTGTGTGTGCGAAATTCTGTCGTGCGGCGCTGCGAAAAGGGGCGGGATTAAACAAGATGATCAGACATTTAAAAAAGTGAGCGATTGCTCCATGTTTTAAATTTCTGTCCAGAGAGGTCGTGTTTTAATTCTCAATTGGTCTCACGCAGTCAAGTGATGCGATTTCGCAGGTCAGAGTTCACCAAGCTTGAACTTTGCACCGCAGCAACCTGCGAAACTTGACGCATGACCCCGCGTTTCCGGTCTGATGCATTCGCGTGCGGATGAATGGAAGTCTATGGGAGGAAAAGCCCAGTGTGACCGCAGCTTAAGTCTTTACAAGCTCAGAGACTTCTTCTTGAACAGCACGCCAAATATGCATATTCTGTTCATTCAAAATATCTCTAAGTGTGAACTTGCAAATGTAATGCATGTAAAAGTGACTTTATGTATAACATTGTGGGCCTCCTTTATAAAAATGTTGTGCAAAAACCGTTACAAATTTGTGCTAAGGTTATTTTGCAAAAGTGCGATTCAGAGAAAACAAACGTGTGGACAAATCTATGAGCATCTCTCTCTTTCAGATGTAGCATTTATAAATAGCAAATGATCTTGAAATTGTGCACAGCTGACTGCTGTCAGATCTCCACCTTGTAAATTCCCCCTAATTAATATCATTACCATATAAAAGAGCACATGCCAATATGTGGATTTTTATGCTTGAGAGTGACGAGCACAAAAAAAGAAAAACTCTCGCAAAAAAATTGACGTTTCAAATCATGAAGAAATTTATTATCATACAATTATAGTCACTCTGCATGTGATTTGCTGCTCAAATGTGCCAATAGTATACTGAGACAAAAAAATACTGATAAAACCGATGAAAATGTCAAAAACATGTCAAAGTTTAAGGCTGATGTCTCTATTGTCTCGATTTATTTTGATTTTATTATTTATTTGCTTATTTATTTATTGTGGATTTTTTGGCTATTAAAAGGTCCGACTACACTGCATCTTCATCGTTAATGATGGAATCGGTGCTCATATACCACATTTAATAGATGTTCAAATAGCTGCAGAACTGCACTGCAAAAACATTTTTCTTAACAGCTTTAGTCTTGTTTCTAGTACATATTTAGTTTTTTTTTAAGCCTTGAAATGTCCCTTTAAGCTGTACAGAAGTGTCTAGTAAAATATTATGTACTGTCATCATGGCAAAGATCACATGTATACACATACATACACACACACACTAAAATCAAGAATCCTTTTCTATACAAGTAAAATAGAATAAATAAGGGTGCTTTCACACTTGGTTCTTTTGCCTGGTTCTGAACCCAAGTTTGTCCCCCTTTGCCACCTTCTCAGCTGGCTTGTGTTCATATCATCTTTTTTTCCTTCTGAACCCCAAAACACTTGCATCATCAATCTTCTGTTGTGTGTAGCTAGGTGATGGCCATGAAAGCCAAGGTGCTAAAATGAAAAGACAGACACACATTGTGGTCATTCTGCTTTCACGGAATCTCTTGGCTTTGGTAACACACAGAGAGTCACTTGTGTGCCACAAAAATATTAAAAGCATTCAGAACATAACACGATGTCAGCAGAAGTCATTTTTGGAGGAGACAAGCTGACATTATCACTGTGTTTGGACTGGCTCAGTCCCGCTTGTCACCAAGGTATGTGATACACAGATATACACACACGAATGAACGTTATGAAAACTATAAAGTTTGTGGTGGTTCACTTCCGTTATTTGGTACAATTGCATTCATATCAGAAGTAAACCATACCAGAGTTCACCAGAGAACCCCAGATCACCTCTTTCAGACTCGAGTACAGTTCGCGGATGCAAACCAAAGGTCAGAAGACATTCACACTGGCTAAACATGCATAACTCTGACGTCAAATGAATCCAGGTGTTGACCAAAAGTGCTAGTGTGCAAACGCCAGTCAAAGTTAAGTGAATTTTTCCTTAAAATAAGCTAAATCTGCCAGCGGCTCAAGCTAAACAATGTTGTTTTTGGTTTATAACAAGAATAAGACTTTACTTAAGCTTAATATACTTTTTACTTATCTGGACATAATCAAGATAGAATTTTTAGATATTTGGATTAGGAACAAGACTTCATTTTTCATGAATTATAATTTTATTATTATTATTACTTCTATTTCGCAAAGTACAGAACAACTTTGACACAAGACAAAGTGTGTAAGCGTGCCCAGACTTTGACATCGCAGTAAGTACATTCCCACGTTAAAGTCTGTTTGTATAAATATGAACGCTGCAGTGGATTTAAGCATACACATGCTCTAAGATTAAATCTGAGCATACACACACTTTATAAATGATGTCTGTATTATAACCTGTTACAGAATGTGCTTAAAACCCCTTGCACTATGCTAAAATCTGAGTGATGAATAAGAACATTGTTCCTCTTTGGGCCAAACAAGGATGCTGATCCAGGAACACATCCTACTTGGTAAAATCAGTCACATTATCTTTTTTTTTTTTAAATTGCACTTACATCGGCTCTAATAAGAGTCTCAGTGAAGCATCTTAAGATTGTAGCATTGAAACTGGAATCATTCCAGAAGCTACTGGCCTCTCAAGCACTGTTATACCCAACAGCGTCCAATCAGGTTAAAATAGGTATACGTGCCAGAAACGGTGAATCAGGTTAATAGGGAACATTTCAGGAGATGTGAAAGTACCTTTGTGTATCGGTGATTTCTGATAGAGTCCCATTCCAGCAACACCGCTGTGACTGATCCAAATAAATAATGACACACCTTCTTTCTTTCACACATTCTTCGCGGGACAGATGCTTGGTTAAGCACGCCTTCATCCGATGTATCACCTAATCCACAGCAGATTTGTCTGAAATCGAAAGAAAGGGAAGGAAAAGAAAACAATTTGTGTGTGTGTTTTCCCCAAATGACACAAACAGGTTTTCTATTCCATCAGTTTGATTGTTAACACATTACTGAAAAAGCCCCCCAGTCCCTCGCAGGGAAAACGGCAGGACAAAAATGGAGGAAGTCAACATGTTTTACGATATTGTTCCAGAGAAAAGCAATGCTTTGCTCTGCTTTTTTTAACCTGCACCATCAACTGTATTGCCTGCTGAGCCATATCAAACATATGGAACGAACAACATAATGCAGTCTCAGTAATATCTCCTAACACATGCTTTCAGGATCTGCATGGGTGAATTATTGACTTAACATCAGAAAACACAATATCGCTTTCAGTATACATGCAATTCACAGTCATTTTTCACCTCTGCGCAGCATCACAGCTGTTTTTTGTTTTCATTTCAAATGGATGATATGTATCAGGATCGCAAATTACATTTTTCAAAGAGGAGCAATATTTGCCCCCCTGGAATTGGGACTTTTTACCTTCACGATGTCAACGTTTCATATTATCCTATTAAATGTATCTGTGTTTTTCTTGTATACATAAATGCTGTTACCAACAACAAACTGATTCAAATTAGAAATACATATTGACATAAAAACAATAACACATTTGAGTGCAGGGCTGTGTTTCCCAAAAGCATTGTAAACCTAAGTAGACATGGTTGTAAAAATGATTGTACAACTGATCTTAATGTTGCCTTCTGTTTCCCAGTTTTTTAAGCAGATCTTGAAAAATTGTAGATCTACGGGTGCTCTGAAGTAATCGTTAAATGTTATGAGGTCAACTGCTGGACAATCGGTAGATTGTACTGACTTTATTCCAGTGCAATGTGATTATAATTAAAGGTATCAATTGTACTCTACTGTACATCTCATGACTCTTTTTTTAATGACTATGTGAATTAAAGAATTAAAAAATGCTAAAGATAAACAAACAAAAAATACATCTTCATTAAATGACTAAACAAAAAAATTGCAATGTAGATATGTAAAATAATACATATAATAAAATAAAAATGACTTGCTGACATGCATGAAAACAAGCCATGCAATGGGTCTTTCTTGTGCACACCCTTATGTTTTTGAAACTTTTTTGTTTTGTTTCAGCCATTTTGTCAGTGCTTCAGTCTGTACGTACAGTTGAAATTAGAATTATTAGCCCCCCATTGATTTTTATTTTTTTATTTTATTTTACTTATTTTACTTTTTAAAATATTTGCCAAATGATATTTAACAGAGCAAGAAAATTTTCACTGCATGTCTGATAATATTTTTTCTTCTGGAGAAAGTCTTATTTGTTTAATTTTGGCTAGAATAAAAGCAGTTTTTAATTTTTAAAAAAAACATTTTAGGGTCAAAATTATTAGCCCCTTTAAGCAGTTTTTTTCCGACAGTCTACAGAACAAACCCTCGTTATACAATAACTTGCCTAATTACCCTAATCTGCCTAGTTAACCTAATTAACCTAGTTAAGCCTTTAAATGTCACTAAGTTGTATAGAAGTGTCTAGAAAAATATCTAGTCTAATATTATTTACTGTCATCATGACAAAGATAAAATAAATCAGCTATTAGAAATGAGTTATTAAAATTATTATGTTTAGAAATGTGCTAAAAATAATCTTCTCTCAGTTAAACAGAAATTGGGGAAAAAATAAACAGGGGGGCTAATAATTCTGACTTCAACTGTAGGTGCTTTATATACAGTAGACTGGTCTTCATTGCTAACCCATATGACATGGTGATTACTGGGTTAAACATACGATTCCATATAATGTTGTATTTAAGCACTATGGACAGCAACTCCCAAGTAGCATGAAGAACATGTTCCCACTGGTTCGTGTCATGTGCAATTTTTCATAGCTGTTTTAAGTTTTGTCAGTTTAGTGGCTAATTATTACAAATTCATATAAAAAAAAATGTATGATTTTTAAAAGAAGGCGTGACACCAAACCACACACCTAAACCCAGACGTCATTGGAAGATGAGCTAATGATACAAAATGTATGAATGAGATCGCACAAACTGAATAATAAAAGTCATGAATAGGCATGAGATGGCATTGAAAACACATGTGGAATTGTGTCGAGTGTTCGTAACTTTGCTCACTGTTAACGCTCTCAAGAGCTATTATACACTGGGGAAAATAAGTATTGAACACATCTTGTTTTTTCCAGGGACTAATATTTCTAAAGGAGCTGTTGACATGCAATTGAACCAGATTTAGCTAAAAACCCAAACAACACAAGCATAAAAATATAACAAAACAAAATAAATACAAAAATTGATTTACGTTAACAATGAAACGACAAGGAGAAAGTACTGAACTACTGAAATGTATTTAATACTTTATATAAAAGTCTTTTGTAGGTGATGGCAGCTTAAAGACGCCTCTCATATGGAGAATGAAGTGCATTGCTCAGGTGTGAGTTTTTTACAGATTTTAACAGAGTGTAAATATCTTGGTTCTTTGGGTCTCGTCTATCAAATCTGATCTTTAATTTGTATTTTCTATTGGATTCAAGTCAGGTGATTGGCTGGGCCATTCTCAGTTTGATTTTCTTTCTCTGAAAGCATTTGAGAGTTTTCTTGGCTGTGTTTTGGATCATCGTCTTGCTGAAATGTCAACACTGGTTTCATCTTCATCTTGCTAATGTAGATGTTGGAGTGAAGCAGCTGATATTAATTTACAGTGACAAAGGGCTGAAGAAATACTGAGAGATTTCAGCTGCTGGCTGGCCTTTCACTGCTTTTCTACACCTCCCTTTCTTCATATGTTCAGTACTTCTTCATTGAGTGATTTCATTTTACTATGCATAACTTAATTTGTAAACTTATTTGATTTGTTTTCTTTGCATATATGGATTTCTTTGGTTGTTACCAACATCCGGTGACATGTTCAATACATATTTTCCACACTGTATTTAGATATCAGGAAACTCTGCCCAGGACTGCAGCATTATTGCAAAATGCTTATTGTCAATTATTAATCTTTATATTTTAGTCATTATTAACGCTAAATAAAAATGCAAATATAATATTTTTGTGTTTGGAGAAAGATTGGCTACACAGAAAAAATGGTCTAGTATGTATTGCATGCAAAAAATATTATAATCAGTGAAGCTGCAAAACGAATCATATACTGGCAAAGCTTCTTCAGCATGTAGCTGTTTATGATAGAATTCACAAGCACACAGAATTCAGTCAGGTGAGACGTATACATTCTCACCTGTGAGTAATCAAACTCCTCTGATTGGCTACTGTGCTTTTTACCTCAATAGAAATGTGTGTGATTTTATGAACTTCATTGAACTGAATTTCTTTGTCCACTCATCTTGAAGTTTTGGTTAATTTTGCCCAAATTAACCCTCATAAATAATAATAGTTTTATTAATTCATTGATTGATTGATTAATTGATTGATTACCAGTTAGTTATACTACATTTATACTATTTGCCATTTTTTTTTGGGGGGGGGGGGGGGGTGGTTGTTGTTTTATTCATTCATTTTCCTTGGCCTTAATTCCTTATCAATCAGGGGTCATCACGGTGGAATGACCCCCCAACTATTCTGACATAGGTTTTGCGCAGCGGATACCCTTCGAGCCACAACCCAGTATTGCGAAACAACCATACACTCTCGCATTCACACATGCTCTCAGACACTACGGCTAATTTTGTTCACCCAATTCACCTAACTCCACACAGAAATGCCAACTGGCGTAGCAGGCACTCAAACCTGCAACTTTCTTGCTGTGAGGCGACAGTGTTAACCACTGAGCCATAGTGTTGTTTGATTTGGAGTAAATTCATAGATAATTGAGAATTTCCAAAACTGGCATGTACTGGAACAATTTCAGGTAGAACATTAAATTACAATGACATGCACAGGAACATAACAAACATTCAGAGTATTATCTGTGCCTTAAAATATTAAGCATGTTTAATGGAATCTATGTCAAGCACAGTATGAGCGTGTCTTTTCATTCAGGGTCTACTTTTACATACAAAAGCCACTGTTCGCTGTGAATCATTCATACATCCCATGAGAGCCGGAGTGGAGTCTTAATACACAAGCATCTATCAGCAGAACATGAGCACTTATCACTAATGGGGCCACGAAACTGTGTATCTGGACCCTGTAGATTTGCCTACATCACTTTATATCTCGACCTAAATTAAGATCTAATGTCAGTTTGAAGAAGTGCATGCTGGCCTTTTGTTCTTTATTATGTTCGTTTTTACAGCTCCAGCTAGTCACTTCCCCTCACGATGCTCTTCTATAATTCAGAAGGTACAATCCCTGAAAGAATAGATGAAATATCAGCCTAATGTAATTTATTAATATTAAACAGTGCACTGCTAAAGTCCCTGTTAGGGACAGACCTGACAGGCAGCCATTAATCGCGAGTCATCAAGTTGCTCTGAGCCGCAGATTAGCATGCATGCTAACGTGGGCCAAGAAGATGTTAATTAGTAAAACAAAGAAATTAATTAGTATGTTTTGGGTGTTAAGTCCCTAACAGAAAGCGGCTAGAGGACAGGGGCTTCATATACAGTTGAAGTCAGAATTATTAGCCCCCCTGAATTATTAGACCTGTATATTTTTTCCATAATTTCTGTTTAATGGAAAGAAGATTTTAAACATTTCTAAACATGATAGGTTTAAAGAGCCCCTGTAATGGGTTTCTTAAAAAAATGACCATCCATGCAACGTGTAAGTGAATGAAAACCGTCCAGCTGAGGTTTAAATCTGAAAGTGCAACGTGTTTAAAACCATTGATTCTTTAATGAAATAGTTGACTCAGAGTCAAATAAATGAATCGTGTTGAGTTTGAATCTTTTGCCTGAACGCATTGACGTCGATACGGTACATCACCAAATATAAAGTGCCGGATCTGGTAAAACGTGAACGTGCCATTCCCTTCATATTTTTCAAGATACTAGTATTCAGCTTAAAGTGACATTTAAAGGCTTTACTAGGTTAACTAGGTTAATTGGCCAGGTAAGGCTAGTTAGGCAAGTAAGGGGGGTAATAATATTGATCTTAAAATGGTAAAAAAAATTATTAAAAACTGATTTTATTCTAGCTGAAATAAAACAAATAAGACTTTCTCCAGAAGAAAAAAATATTATCAAATACAGGGAAAAATTCCTTTCTCTGTTAAACATCATTTGGAAAATATTTTAAGAAGAAAAAAAATCAGGAGGGCTAATTATTGTGGCTTCAACTGTACAAGCACACACATACACACACACACACACCTTTCCAGAGTGCTTTCAGACTCCACAGGTGTGCCATGATGCCCATCTGGAAGATGTCCGAGGGTCCAGCTGTCAAAATCCCCACCCTCGTCATTATCACCAAGATGGAACACACCTGCACCTGTCGGCTCAGCGGGGGCTGACATATCCGACAACCCCCCAAAGTCCTCAGAGAGCCAGTCGCAGGTAGCATCATGTTGCACAGCAGGGAGGCGGTGCAACTAAGCCGTCAGAGCCGCGTGGAGCCCATCTGCAGGACACTTCCTGCTCGGAGTGTGTGAGTAAAGCCAGATCCTGAAACTTCCTGCACATTAATCTTGCGCACTGGCATCTCAAGAATCCGTATGGACTCTTAGTCTGGATCAGTTCCCTCCAACACAGGCTCCTAACGAGAAAGAGGTTTAACGTTAGTCTAATATAAGGGTAAAAAAGTAAGGACTGCTGGGTAATTAAGTTGTCTTCACATTCAGGAATCCCTATTACTTCATTAGTTTCCTGTCAGTGGATTCGTCTTGTTAGTTAAATGACAGGGGATTTAAAATAGCTGGCTTGCCGGGACAGGAAAAGTGTTAATTTTTACACTTTTTTTTTTGTACTCTGATGAAGACATCTTTCAAATTTACTCAATGTTTAACGCCATGTCTAGTAAGTGTGACTGAGATGGCATATAATTAACGATAATGACAAAAAAATTTTAAATTAGTTGGCACTACCAAAACTTTTTAAATTCACAATATTTTTATAAATGCTGCTGTAGTTTTTGTACTGTGAGAACAGAAGTAACATTAAAGACACCATATTACTCACAAATGGTTGAAATATTGAACATATTTTAATACCAAGTTGTCTTTATTTGCATTTGAGAGAAATATGATTTTATATTATTTTATAACCTATTTGTAAACTAAATAATATTCATGGAATTATAACATATAAATAAATAAATATATCCAATTTTTATTCACTTAATGATAAAATTGAATTCAATTCATCTTTATTTATAAAGCGCTTTTACAATGTAGATTGTGTCAAAGCAGCTTAACCCTCAGGGGTCGGCGACCACATATACGCGGTTTGAGGCATCTTCTCCTGCTAACACCGAAACGAACTTAAATTACATTTTTCATTTTTGATCGTACAGATAAGAGCAATACATCAATCGAATCTATTAGTCGTCTACTTCTATTTTTCTGTACACTCACAAAAACAACAAAAGTGTGTGCTTTTGCAAAATAAGGAAAATAAACAGTGTAGGCATTCTTTCTTTTCTCTCTCCGTGAACTGTTTTAAGCGTGTCACTATGCACTGAAACTCTGTGAAAACAAAACACACAGACATGAGACATATATCTATAGAAAGCTTTAAATACAGTGAGTGCATGTTGAAAACAAATATTGATTAATAAAGTAATCAGTATGAAACCAACACTATGTTAAATTTCTCAGTCTAAGCTCATTATTTTTAATGCGACCACGCCCACGGGGCTTTGTTATTACAATCATCCACGTGAGACGCGTGCGACATCTGAACTTCGGTCAAAAAGCAAAACAGAATCTCCACGAATACATGAGAGATAAACATGGGAGACATACCTGCATAAAGCTTGGAAGATGCACTTTCCAACTCATTTTGAAAACAAATGTCTCAGTAGATTTCCATAGAATTCTCCCAGCAGAGCGCACATCACATCAGCTCTTTCCGTGTCCACCATTAATACAAACAATGCCTGAACTGGTGCATGCTCACAAACAAACACAGCGCGCTGGCTAGAAAGGTTGTTTCATTTTCATTTTTAGGAATAAATCGAAATTATGACCCCGGGACCACCGTGATCTGATGCTGCTTTATTCAGAAGGTGACGCATGTGTTATTTATTTATTTTATTTTTATTTAACCGTAGTTGATTTAGTCAAAGTTTAACTTTGAGAGTTTAAAGAGTTAACTTAGGCTGCAAATATATGGGCAAAATATATATAAAAGGTCTTAAAATATGATTTTGATTTAAAGTAATTGTTTTTCACGTTTAACATATTATTTATTAATGTGTTTAAAGCTTTTATCATTACGCTACTTCAGTGTCTCAGAGTCATTCAGAAATTATTCCCACATAGCAAAATATCTCTGGCCCAGCTCTGGCCCACACAATCAGCCTTTGCTTGGCCCACATGCTGCAATGAATTATGGTACATGACTGGACCAAGTCTGGCTTCCAGACAAGATATGTTTGTGTGTCACGACTGCAATGAAATTGATAAACCCATGAAACATTGCGCTCTAGGCGTGCTTTTTCTCAAAGCGGCCTGATTAGTAGAATTTTTTTTTTATTAATTTGAAAATAATAAATGTATTTTAAATGTGGGTCAAGATTGGCCAAACTTACATGGCCCACATTTCAAATATTAACATCTGGACCAAGTATTGTGTGCCACCTTAAAGACGGTGCCACCTCTGCCAAACCAGGGCCATGTTTGACCCACATGCTGTAGGCCAGTGCCAGATGAATGCCTGTTGTGCCAGATTTATGCCAAATCTGGGCCAGAATTCTTTGCTACCTGGGTTACTAAATGTCACCACTGTCGCCACTGACTTGCATGGTTCGGGATCTGTAGAGCTGTGCATCTATGGATTTGCTCTTCAGTGTTTGGACTCTCAGTAGTGATTATTAAACCACACTGAACTGAGCTAAACTGAACTAAACTTAAACACTAAAAACTGAACTACACTGTTCCTATTGACTATGACCTTTTATGTGAAGCTGCTTTGACATAATCTACATTGAAAAAGCGCTATACAAATAAAGGTGAATTGAATTGAATTGAATTAAATGCTGGATTAATGCACAAGAAAGTTTTTATCACAACAGTTTTATACCATTTCTAATATATTTGGCAGTGGCGAGGAACAAACTTTTTGACAAAAGTAAGGGAAAAAACCTTGAGAGAAACCAGGCTCAGTTGGGACCGACCATTTCTCCTCTGGCCAAACTTCTTGTGCAGAGCTGCAGTCTAGGTTCCATTGGCTGGACAGAATGCTGGACGTCCATTTGTAGAGAAGCTGCAGGTGTGAGTAGGCCACCGGCGAGTGTTCAGGCTGGCCCACGGGATTAATGCTGAGACTCGTCTGTTACTGGTGGTGTCTGTCAAGAATCTCCACTCCTCCATGAGCCACATGCACCATACCAGAAACACAATTAATATAAGTTCTAATTAAAATGTTTACATCAAACATATTCCATTCTTTGATGGAAATGAACACAAAATATGATTATTTTCTAAACAAATAAAGGCAGTTATGCATTTTCAGGTATATTAAATGTAATGCTACTATGAAAACAAAAAAATAGCTCATTTAATAGCCATTATATATAAATTATTATGAACCAAAACAATGTTAATAGAATTACTAGCAATTAGGAAATTGTTCAATTCATTATTATTCATTATCCTTTCATTGTGCAGTTCTGTCATTTTTGAACATTCCAAAAATGTCATGTTCAAGAGTTCACACTTAGCTGATGATGTTTGGCATGCTGTCTCAGGAAAGAGCCCTGAGCTCATAAGATCCTCGAGCCCGGGGCTCCCTCCTGTTTGCAAGGCGAGAGAGCAGTTTGAGCTCAGGGAGATCTCGAGAACTGCTGTAGTAGCTAACGAACAGATAATGATTGCTCTTAAGAGATACTTGCTAGGTGCCTGTCTATGGTGCTGATTTGGATTATAGTCATTTAACTTAAGTTGCATGTTTTTGGACGGTGAGAGGAAACCAGAGAACACAGGGGAAACCCACGTGAGCACGGGGAGTACGTGTAAACTCCGCACAGAAATGTCAGCTGGCTTGATAAGGACTAGAACCAATGATGTTCTTGCTTGGGATTCTTCAAAACGAAGATGGCTGTTTTATGGAACTTAGGGTATTAATAGTGGCTTAGGAATCGTCTGATTGGTGAATCATAAATTGGATAATGCAGGACCAGCCGCAAGCAATCATAAGTGCTTGATCCTCTCGAAATTAGTTTATAATTAAACTTCACTTATTTGCATTTCAACAGTTTTAAATTACAATTTTCTGTCTTCTGCGAAGAGGCTTGGTTAGATAAATTAATTTCCATATATTCTATTTATATTATTTTTATATATGTATACTTTTAAAGAAACTCAAGTTAATGTTATAAACGTGTGCTTCTTGATATAATCACATGATCAACTGTAGCTTTCAATTGGAACTGTTTAGACCAATGATTAAAGACAATTCTTCATCATATGTTTGTATGCCTTAATTAAAAACTGGCCTCGGAGGACAGCCCTTTGAGCAACCAGAATAAAACCTCTTGTGTTTCTTCTGTATTGTTCTCTTGCTGCAAGAACATTAAAATCTCAAAAAATGAATCTTCCTGAATAATTTTGGACCCTGACAGGCTTGAATCAGCATGAGGGTTGAGTAAATAATGACATCATTTCCATTTCTGAGTGAGCTATTCCTTTAAGAAAGTGAGCGCTATTGAGTGAAATGAGTAGCAATGTCATGGGTATTCCAAAGCATGATAAATCCACTTGGTGTTAGCGGTCCACGGGGAGCTTTAATAATTGATGGAAATGGTACAAATTTACACTGTTAGCACAGCCAGGCCATCATTTAACTGCCCTCTAGAATCCTAAATAGCTTTTCCTCGATTTCAGACAGGGCAGGGGGGGTCCCCCAGCAGCAGGGAGCTAAATGAACCCACCATGACTCTCCAGTTCAACCGCCTCTCGAAATATTGCCTTTCCAACCACTGTATAAATTCCATGATAGTGTTTTTTTTTCTATGTATGTCTGCATCTATGGCAGTAATTAGCCGCATTTCCACTGCCAGGCCAGTGTGAGTCAGGGCTTACACAGAGCCAGGCTGGGCCAATAGCCTTTGAGCTCAAGCAGCGAGGGCAAAATCCTGCTGTGTTTTCACTGTTGGATCAGTAACCCCACAGTACTGCTTTAAAACCCACCCGTTAAATGCTTCCGTGGAGCAACGTCATTCATCTGGGGGGTGGGGGTGGAATGAAATCTATAGCAAAACAAACATGATAGATGTGAACGTTTGGTCTTCATGCTTAGACTCCAGAACATGCCCAATCGTTTACGATAAAACTGCAGTTTGTAGAAGTAGTGATTCTAAACCCAACAGCTATTCAGCACTTCTTCACATTCACATAATAAGAAATTGAAACATATAGTCCACTTTAGACACTGCTTCCCTGAAAGCCTTCATTTGCAATCACAGAACAGCAAAAACATACATAAATAAATTAGATGCTGAGTTTTTTAACACATTTAGAAAAATATTGATGAATTCTTTTGTTTGACTCATATTTAAAATGAATAGAGCTTTTCGATTCATTTTCATAAAATTCATGTGACCCGAGGGGATATTCTCTAACTCGGTCCTGGAGGGGCAGTGTCCTGCAGATTTTAGCTTCAACTTGCCTCAACACACCTGCAAGGATGTTTCTAGAAAGCTTAGTAGGAGGTTGATCAGCTAACTTAGGTGGGTCTGACTGGGGTTGGAGCTAAAATCTGCAGGACACCGGACCACCAGGACCAAAAATGAGAACCCCTGTCATTCACAGTTATTATACATATTACTATTTCCCCTTCAGTCAAAGCTCAGAGGGTGCACAGACAATCAGGGGAGCTATTATGCCCCTTTTCACAAGATGTAAAATTAGGCTCTAATTTCCCTATCTGTAAAGCAGTGACGGATTTAGGCATGGGCAAAATTTGTGAACGCCCATCTTGCTAGGAGTGGCATGGAGACACTAAACCTTCCAACCCCCTCTCTCGTCACTTTCGTCCGCGACACCGCCCCACTCTGCTCCTAACTTTCTTCCACAAAAGGGCGGCATGTACTGCGTGAGAGTGGAAAGATCGTTGTTTTTCCTAGAGTGCAAGTTAAGCTCGCGACGATACTGATGTGAAGTTTCATCTCAAAATACCAAATAAATATTGCCCCTTATAGACTGATTGTGATTGTCACTTTAAATTCAAATGAGATTTTGTGCTTTTATCAAAAGGTGTGTGTCAGCATATAAATGCCTGTGTGTCAGCATAGTGGCAGGTTCATAAACAAGGTCAACATTCCTATGCTAATAAGAGAGAGATCCTCACTAATGGGTGGGGCTTACCCTCTCTGATGACATGTACAAAGGGAGAATGTCAACTAAAGTGTTTCTGCAGACTGCTTTTTTTCAAGCGTGATTATAAAAAATAAAATTAATACATTGTTACAATTAGAAGCTGGCAGAGGTGAGTAGTAATGAATTACATGTACTTTGTTACATTTATCTAAGTAAAAGGCAATATAAAACAGGTAAGACTTTCACCAGAAGAAAAAAAATTATACTCTGGAAAATACCTTGCTCTGTTAAACACCATTTGGGAAATAAAGAATATTCACAGGAAGGCGATTAATTTTGACTTCAGCTGTTTTTATATATATATATATATATATATATATATATATATATATATATATATATATATATATATATATATATATATAAAGGTAACTAGTAAATATTTACTTGAGTAATTTTTTCATCAGATACTTACTCTTACTCGAGAAACTTTTAAGATCGTTACTTTTACTTTTACTTGAGTAAAAATTTCCACAAGTACTTGTATTTTACTTTAGTATGGATTTTGGATACTCCACCCACCTCTGGAAGCTGGTCAAATTCACAGACTCTCTAACCTCTTATCTCTTGTAAAACCTTATATAAAAGTGATTTTTGTACAATAGGTTCCTTTTAAAGTAGTAAACCAGAATTTACATAACTGATTGTGTAATGCAGAATTTTGGAATATGAAATCAAATAAATGCACGATTAGTAAAGTGAGTATTGCCAAGTATGGTATTAACCATACTTAAAATTGATCCTCTGCATTTGATACACACACACATTATGAGTGAGAAATGAGAGCACACACATACATACACACCCGGAGCAGCACCCGCGGAGCAGTTAGGGGTCCAATGCCTTGCTCAAGAGCACCTCATCTGGGTATCAACGGTGGACACTTACTCCCCCACACTTCAAGTCCTGCTGGGACCAGAAAACGAATCTGTAACCTATTTAAAGTTAAACTCCTAAACATTAGGACACAACTGCCCCACATCACAATCATACTGTATTTGGTTTGTCTCTGTCTCTTGTATTTTCATAAACATAGTGTGCTGTTAGATCGTAGACCGATATAAAAATATGGGTAAAGATCAGCTGTGCTGATTTTCTGCTGACTCATGAGCTCTAAGCCCCAGCTGGCCCGTTTTGCCCTAAGGCATTTGGCAGCTGGCCATTGGCCCTGAGGAAGCCCAAACCAGGCCCAATCAAGACCCGGAAGTGACAGTGGAAACACGACTAGGCCTGGTATGACCAAGCACACTCACTTCAGGCCAGACAGTGGCTATTGTCTCTGTCTATTTGAAACAGACTCAGGCGGACAATCTTGTTCAAGGCCAAGCCGGAAAACCAGGAAGAATGTCACCTGCTTCCTACCAGGGACTCGGCATCCTGAAAAACATGCAAATCATCCCTCACTTCTGCCTAAACTCTCAGAGACATCTGCTGAGCAGACTGAACCCCGACCCGCACTTCAGAAGCACTTAGCCTCACTTTACTCTGGAGGTCAGAGGTCAAACACAAGGGTGACAACAACCTAAATGTGTTTAGGCTGGCACTGTACCAGTTGGCTTGCAGGATGGCAGTGGGCACATTGACCACTTTGAGCTCTCGTTCCGCCTGTGCTTTTGTGCTAAACTCTCAGACTGCTTTTCACTTTAAAAAACAGTCCCCATCGGGGGGAAATGGCTTTGGTATTCATTGGCAAACAATTATAACCTTATCATGTACCTGTTGCTGAAGCAATTTCACACTTAATTTCTGTCAAGCTGTTAATTTCTCCTGAGCTGCTTTGTGCAATGTCTACTGTAATTGTCTATTGTAAGGAAGAAAAAAAAGAGTGACGCAAATTGAATTACATAAAGAGGCGTAAGGGATTTGACTGAAACCCTGCCATCACAAGTATGTCAGTTTTTATAATAATGAAGGAGGATTTGAATTTTTTTAATGTCTTTGAACAAAGATGATATTGCTATTTTTGAGTAAGAACTTATCAGTTAGTCTCTAGCTGTGTTGAAGCTAAACTAATTCCAAATGACATGAAATTAAAATATACAAACTGATGCATGAGAGGAATTCATCCATGCATTTTTTTTTTTATCAAAATGTCAGAATTCAGCAGTCAAACTAAAGTTTTTGTTTGTATTTCTCTAATGTTTTTGTTTGTATTTCTCATAATCATCATAAAGGTATGATGGCCAAGAGTATGGATACTCCTTGTTTTTTTATTTAATTCCCCTTATTTTAGCATTCAGCAACTCTGTTCACAAACGGAGCACTTCTGTGAGGTGGCTTGAGCATCAAGTAATAAATAACATCAATTCTTCACTTCTGAACTTTAGTGCAACAGTAAATATAAAAAAAATCTAATATAAAAACAAATAGCTCCTATACCCAGCAGGCAATCTCAGGTTTACAAATCTCACAGTTTGCTATGGCAACATTGTCATCATCAACTTTATAATACCTCCAGACGGCAGAGTCAGACATACTTGCGCTTTCCGCTTCAAACAGCTTCCGTGTTCTACTTTGCCGACATTTAACCAATAGGGTCTCTGCAACAAAGTGATGTCATATCACACAGGTTGCTGTTTCTGTGTGAAGTCATGAAAGAGGTCTAACTCTGTTCCACCGCATAACTATAAATGTGTTAAAAAATAATGAGAATATATATTCGAGTCCTGATCGGGAGGTAACGTCCGACTCCGATCGAGTCTGAAACTGCGTGATTGGGCCTGATTTCCGATCATGTGATTGGATCTAGACATCCCTAGTTTCAAAGGAACCCAAAAACTTGACGGATGTCGATGTGCCGTGACTATTGCTCTTTGAAGTTGTAGGTGATATTTGAAAGGTGAGTTTTTTTTTTTGTCTGTTTATTTTAATATCCTGATTCCTGTGTCTTTAGTATTTATTAGCCTAAATAACCATAACTTAAATAGCCATCACGTTTCAGGGTCTCCTTGAAACATTTCCGTTGTGTTGTAAGAAAATGCAGCGTGTAAAATGTTTGCGTTGTGATGATTTGCAGCACGTGCTGTCAAACGGATGAAGATCTTTTCTTAATTTGCTGGCATTTTTTTGGAATAGCATGCGTTTTCTTAAATTATAGAACGTAACCTCTCTCGACCACCGTACAACAAAGCTCAAATGCAGGTAAAAGCATAACAAACATGCTAATAAAAACATTAATGAATTAAGAAAATGTCTTAGCTTGGCGACACATTCATTCATTTTCCTTCGTCTTAGATCATTCTGTAAGGGGTTGCTAAAGTGGAATGAACCGCCAACTATTCCAGCATTCGTTTTACACAGTGGATGCCCTTCCAGCCGCAACCCAACACTGGGAAACACCCATACACTCACTCATTCACACACACACACTCATACACTATAGGCAATTTTAAAGCGCATGTC
Organism: Danio aesculapii; assembly: GCF_903798145.1. Lineage (NCBI taxonomy): Eukaryota > Metazoa > Chordata > Actinopteri > Cypriniformes > Danionidae > Danio > Danio aesculapii. The sequence goes on along the minus strand of NC_079445.1, from coordinate 32,665,959 downwards.
TTTGGTTGAGATCGGAGCACCCGGAGGAAACCCACATGAAAACAGGGAGAACATGCAAACTTCACACAGAAATGCCAACTGGCCCAGCCAGGATTCAAAGCAGTGACCTTATTGCTGTGAGGTGACATTGCTAACCACTGAGCCACTGTGCCGCCCTTGTCAAAATCACATGTGCATACAGACACATGCTGCAAAACTAATGCAAATAGAAAAACACTAACAAATTGAGAACTTCTTTATCAGTTTGACATCCTGGTTGTATACAGTTCCTCGTGGTTTGTGTCATCACTTTTTACTCACATCTGCCACATCTGCCACTACTTCTGACTTCAAGCCCAATGTTTTAGCACACTGTAAACACTGTTCCACTCCAGATATTATTAAGAGAAAAATCATCCACCCTCAATCATGTTTCTGATCTTCTGAATGCTTTTATTCCACGTTCGCTTTTCTGGCATTAACATTATCAGTATGTACCATCTGTACTAAGAATCCTGTTTGATCAAGTGAGCATCTGTTAAGGGCAAGACATCAAAACATTTCACTTGAAAATAGAAAGATGGCCCCAGAACGAACACCTACTGAGGTTAAGAGCATTAATTGAGCCTGACAGAAACATAAACAGCAACAAATCACCACATTACAGACCTTGCACTAACCAAATCCACACAGATGACATGATATTTGCAATGGCCAACTGAACATGGAGCTTTTTAAAGAATCATCGTGACTGGAAACTGTGGTCCAATTTAAAATGACATAATAAACCTGCTGTCTTTGCACTTTGTTGATATATTACCTGTTTAATTGTAGGTTAGTAGTCTGTTCAGATCTCACGTCAGTGAATGCATAGAGAAAATGCACAGGGGGTGTTCTCTATCGACCTTCTGATAGCTAAAATGATGAATGGGACACCCTAGGGTCTCATAGACTAAACTGACACACACATGCCGTTGCCATTGTTAGTCCACAAGACCAGGCCCAGATTAAGAACACATAATGTAGTGTCCTGGAGATATAGTGAACAAAAGGACCCCCTTAGTAAACTATCTTCATACATTTTCTACAACAGGACCTTTTTATGTATAATAAAGCCTCACATTACGAGCATAAATGCATTGACACCGGATATGAGGTCAAAGTTTTTAGAAATGGCATAACGTTTGCAAATATTACTGATATCTTCCCCAATAGAGGTTTGACTGAGGATTCCTAGAATAAATTCAATCATTAATTCATTTTCCTTTGGCTTAGGCCCTTATTTATCAGTGTTTGCCACAGCAGAATGAACCACCAACTATTCCAGCATATGTTTTTACATAGCAGATGCCCTTCCAGCTGCAAACCAGTCCTAAGAAACACCCATACACTCTCACATTCACACACACAGTCATACACTACGGCCAATTTAGTTAACCCAATTCACCTACTGTATAGCACATGTTTTTGGACTGTGGGGGAAACTGGAGCACCCCCACGCCAACATGATGAGCATTTGATCTCCCCACGCCTTCTTGCTGTGAGGCAACAGTGCTAACCACTGAGCTACTGTGGTACCTAGAGTAAATTAATGAATAAATAATAATTAATTGCATAATAAACTGATGCTAATAATAATAATGTTTTAAATTTGTGGCAGTTATCACTATTGTTGAATTAAGCTGTGTTACTGAATCAATATTTTAGTCAAAGCTTTATGATCTGCTGTAAAAAACTTTGTAACTGCCCTCATGAAAAGTTTCCAGAGCTTTTGCAGAGAATCCAGAGTTCAGCTTTGGTAACAGTAAGCTCATGAGTCATGACACAAGCAAAACTATGTTCCTCATTATTGTGGTTTCATTGTTTCTATAATAAAAAATAACCATAAACTTTGGTATATGTATAAAAAAACAAACATTGCAAGCATTTAAAACAACCCTTGAATAGCACAATATGTAATATAAAGCAAACAATATTAATAATAAATGCAATAATGCCACAGTTTTACAGCATCAGTAATTGCACGCTATTACATTTTTAGCATCTGTTATAACACTTTGCTGCTTGTTCTTTCTGTTAATCATGTGTTCCAGTAAATAACACTTAATATGTGGATTTTTTTCATTTCTAGTTATTTTTGCATGTGGTCTAAAGTTCTGGTTATGGGAGAAACTCAAATACCAGACTGAAGTACGACATCAATGGTTTACTTTTATCCTTCAATGTTTAAACAGTGATGTACTGCACATTCACAGGCCACTTTATTAGGTACACCTTACTAGTACTGGTTTGGACCCCCTTTTGCCTTTAGAACTACCTTAATCCTTCATGGCATAGATTCAACAAGGTACTTTGGTCATGATCAGCAACAATACTCTGGTAGGCTGTGGCGTTGACAAGATGCTCAATTGGTACTAATGGGTTCAAAGTGTGCAAACAATATATCCCCCACACCATTACACCACCACCACCAGCCTGAACCATTGTTGCAAAGCAGGATGGATCCATGCGTTCATGTTGTTGATGTCAAATTCTGACCCTACCATCCGAATGTCGCAGCAAAAATCAAGACTCATTAGACCAGGCAACGTTTTTCCAATCTTCTATTGTCCAATTTTGGTAAACTTGTGCAAATTGTAGCCTCAGTTTCTTGTTCTTAGCTGACAGGAATGGCTACCGGTGTGGTCTTCTGCTGCTGTAGCCCATCCGCTTCAAGTTTTGACGTGTTGTGCATTCAGAGATGCTTTGATTCTATGTTTGCAATGAGGGGTTATTTGAGTTACTGTTACCTTTTTATCAGCCTAAACCAGTCTGGCGATTCTCCTCTCATCTCTGGCATCAACAAGGCATTTGTGCCCACAGAACTGCTGCTCACTGGATATTTTCTCTTTTTCTGACCATTCTCAGTAAACCCTAGAGATGGTTGTGTGTGAAAATCCCTTTAGATCAGCAGTTTCTGAAATACTTAGACCATCCCGCCTGTCACCAACAACCATGCCACGTTCAAAATCCCCTTTCTTCCCCATTCTGATGCTCAATTTGAACTGCAGCAGATTGCCTTGATCATGTCTACAAGTTGCTGCCATGTGATTGGCTGCCTAGAAATTTTGGGTTAATGAGCAGTTAGACAGGTGTCCCTAAATAATATGGTCAGTGAGTGTATTTACTTCTAAATATATACAATAAAAGTCCCAACTATCATTGAAAGATTTGTTTACATGCCTTTGCGCAGCAGGAGTTTACAACGATTGCCAAATGAACAATACATACACAGTATCAGGAAGCTCAATATTCCTTCAGCACAGATGCAGCAGCTGTAAAGCTCCAGGAATCTAATTTGTATTTAATAAAAGCGAATCTGACATGGTTAATGTATTACAGCTGTAGCAGATGCAGCTCAGAGAGAGAGAGAGAGAGAGAGAGAGAGAGAGAGAGAGAGAGAGAGAGAGAGAGAGAGAGAGAGAGAGAGAGAGAGAGAGAGAGAGAGAGAGAGAGAGAGAGAGAGAGAGAGATAGAGCAAACCTCCTGATCATCATAGTCTCTGCAGCCCAATCAATGCACATGGTACTCTTGAAATGGGCAGGACGTCTGGGGAAGGAGAAAGCTTTTGAAGTTCAGGGCCTGAAGGGTTAAAACATCTAGAGGTTTTGATCATTTAAAAAAGAAATAAAATGTTCCAATGCTTGACATTTTCTTCAAGTTCAAAGCAGGGATTGTATATAAATTCAATTCAATTCAGCTTTATTTCTATTGCACTTTTACATTGTAGATTGTGTAAAAGCAGCTTAACAGTGTAAAGATTTTTATGCGTTATTGGAAAAAACGATTTTAAGCAAAAAATTACCCCTAGCCTAAAAGGTGTTTTGTGGAATATTTTAAACTGACCAGTAGCTATGTTTTTTTTTTCCTTTCCATTATATTTATTTATAATAATGATGGAACTTGCCAACTTGCCAACCTTAGTTGGCTAACAATGGTTTTCGGAAACGCACCCCTGAGCGCGTTGTTTGATTTGGGAAGACAGTCCTCGCTGCAGCCCGCAGCTTGATGGCGTAGTTGACCAGGTCCGCTACGTAGTTGACGATCACCTACACCTCCCCCTTCCCCAAACCCAACCGTCACAGTAGCATGGGCGGTACCTTAGAAGGCGGTAGTTGACGATTACCTACATCTCCCCCTACCCTAAACCCAACCATCACAGTAGCATGGGCACTACCTTAAGGGGCGGTACAAGGTCCGCTATGTAGTTAATGATTGCCTCCCCCAACCCTAAAACATAGTTTGCGGTAGTAAACGATCGCATGCACCTCCCCACACCCTAAACCCAACCCTCACAGTAGCATGGGCGGTACCTTAGTAGTCGGTAGTTGATGATCACTTACACCTTTCCCCTACCGTAAACCCAACCATCACAGTAGCATGGGTGCTACCTTAGTCGGTGGTAAAAGGGTCCGCTATGTAGTTAATGATCGCCTACACCTCCCCCTACCCTAATCCCAACCGTCACAGTAACATGGGCGGTACCTTAGTAGGCGATAGTTGATGATTGCCTACACCTCCCCCTACCCTAAACCCAACCATCACAGTAGCATGGGTGCTACCTTAGTGGGCAGTACAAGGTCCGCTATGTAGGTAATGATTGCCTACACCTCCCCTAACCCTAAACCCAACCGTCACAGTAGCATGGGTGGTACCGTAGTGGGCGGTAGTTGACGATCGCCTACACATTTCCCCTGCCCTAAATCCAACCATCACAGTAGCATGGGCGCTACCTTAGTGGGCAGTAAAAGGGTCCGCTATGTAGTTAATGGTCGCCTCCCCCAACCCTAAAACATAGTTTGCGGTAGTAAATGATCGCATGCACCTCCCCACACCCTAAACCCAACCCTCACAGTAGCATGGGCGGTACCTTAGTAGTCGGTAGTTGATGATCACCTACACCTTTCCCCTACCGTAAACCCAACCATCACAGTAGCATGGGTGCTACCTTAGTCGGTGGTAAAAGGGTCCGCTATGTAGTTAATGATCGCCTACACCTCCCCCTACCCTAATCCCAACCGTCACAGTAACATGGGCGGTACCTTAGTAGGCGGTAGTTGATGATTGCCTACACCTCCCCCTACCCTAAACCCAACCATCACAGTAGCATGGGTGCTACCTTAGTGGGCAGTACAAGGTCCGCTATGTAGTTAATGATTGCCTACACCTCCCCTAACCCTAAACCCAACCGTCACAGTAGCATGGGTGGTACCGTAGTGGGCGGTAGTTGACGATCGCCTACACTTCCCCCTACCCTAAACCCAACCGTCACAGTAGCATGGGTGGTACCGTAGTGGGCGGAAGTTGACGATCGCCTACACATTTCCCCTGCCCTAAATCCAACCATCACAGTAGCATGGGCGCTACCTTAGTGGGCAGTAAAAGGGTCCGCTATGTAGTTAATGGTCGCCTACTGCTTCCCCTACCCTAATCCCAACCATCACAGTAACATGGGCGGTACCTTAGTAGTCGGTAGTTGATGATTGCCTACACCTCCCCCTACCTTAAACCCAACCATCACAGTAGCATGGGCGCTACCTTAGTGGGCAGTAAAAGGGTCCGCTATGTAGTTAATGATCGCCTACTGCTTCCCCTACCCTAATCCCAACCATCACAGTAACATGGGTGGTACCTTAGTAGTCAGTAGTTGATGATTGCCTACACCTCCCTCTACCCTAAACCCAACTGTCACAGTAGCATGGGCGGTACCTTTGTAGTCGGTAGTTGATGATCGCCTACACCTCCCTCTACCCTAAACCCAACTGTCACAGTAGCATGGGCGGTACCTTTGTAGTCGGTAGTTGATGATCGCCTACACCTGCCCCTACCCTAAACCCAACTGTCACAGTAACATGGGTGGTACTGTTATGGGCGGTAGTTGATGATTGCCTACACCTCCCCCTACCCTAAACCCAACCGTCACAGTAGCATGGGTGGTATCGTAGTGGGCGGTAGTTGACGATCGCCTACACCTACACCTCCCCCTACCCTAAACCCAACCGTCACAGAAGCATGGGCGCTACCTTAGTGGGCGGTAAAAGGTTCCCTACGTAGTTGATGATTGCCTACACCTACCTTCCCCCTACCCTAAACCCAACCATTGTTTCAATAATTTTTGTTAATTTTCACTGCTGAAAGTATAAACACTGAAGAGCAAATCCATTGATCTAGCACCGCAAGTCCCAAACCAAGCACGCCAGTGGCGACACTGGCGGGGAACAAAACTTCACCAATTGACGAAAGTGAAGTAAAAACAAAAAAACCCTGAGAGAAACCAGGCTCAGTTGTGAGTGACCATTTCTCTTCTGGCCAAACTTTTTGTGAAGAGCTGCAGTCTAGGCACCGGAGGCTGGAAAATGCTTCTAGGTCCATTCTAGGAGTATCTGCAGGTGTGAGTAGTTCACCAGCGGGTGTTCAGGCTGGCCCACAGGATCAGTGCGGAGACTCATCTGTCACAGGTGTCTGTCTCATGCTCTCCATTCCTCCATGACCGCCACAGCATCTGCTCAGGATACGGCCTGGTCCAGGATTAGGGATACCTCTAGAAGTGCTCTGTGGTTGGCATCATCTCTTCACAGGTCTTGAACTTAAATGTTGTACTTGTTATACAAATTGAATAAACAAAAAAGTATGCTGAAATAAACAGCCAGATAAATTTACACTCACCATAACTCATGCTTGTCAGGATATATATTGCATTGTATCTATAAAATAGAGCTTTATTTAATTATACTTGTGAGTCCAAATATATAATAATGTACATTATAGGCCAGAGTAAGAAGATGAATTTGCTTCACACTCCTGTCTGCTTGACACACACACACACACACACACACACACACCAGACAATTATAGGTTTCATTTCAGAGTAGAATATTCATGGGAGTTGATGTCAGCGCATGTCCTTGGGCCAGACGTCTGTTCTCACTATGGCCCAGACGGCCAGACATTCTATCTGGTTGTGACAGTTTAATATAAGAGCAGTGCGCCCACGTCCACAGAACCATTGCTAATATGACAGCTATACTAGCCACTTTCCGTTTTTCATAATCACAACCTTACACACATCCTCTATAACGTTCTCTTTTTCTTTCTCTCACGGATTCATGCAGACACAGCCACCCAAATGTTTCAGGGATTTTTTATGCCTGCACCTAACCATACCTTATACAGTATCTTAGCACATCACTCAGCACGTTAATCTCCCATATTTACAGTATTCAACATAAGGGTTTTTGATACTTGAAAAAATCAACCCTGTTTTGTTTATGCCTCGGGTGCATTCTAAGGCAGCTTTGTTTGCAAAATACTGCAAAAGAGGCGTTCTATAAATTGTGTGTGTAAAACTATTTATAACCCATGGTTAAAATCTGGGTTTAGAACAGTGATAACATAGGGTTAAGCCTGTAAAATGTTTTCAAAAGACATGGAATTGTTAGAGGCAGCACTGTGGCTCAGTGGTTAGCACTGTTGCCTCAGCAAGAAAGTCGCTGGTTCGAGTCTCAGCTTTGCCAGCTGGCATTTCTGAGTTCTCCCTGTGCTCTTGTGGATTTCCTCTAAGTGCTCCGGTTTCCCCCACAGTCCAAAGATATGTGCTATTGGTGAATTGAACAAACTATATTGTCCGTACTGTATGAGTGCATGTGTGAATGAGAGTGTTTATGGTTGTTTCTCAATACTGGATTGCAGCTGGAAAGGCATCCGCTGCGTAAAACATATGCCAGAATAGTTGGTGGTTCATTCCACTGTTGTGACCCCTGATAAATAAGGGACTAAGGTGAAGGAAAATGAATGAATGAATAGATTTGGTTGTCAGGTTGGGCAACTGGGCTCACACTAGTTATGAGTCATAACTAGGGCCAGACAGAATCTGTGGACATTTTTTGCTATTTCTGCGCAGAATTGTGTTTAAAATCTGTAGATTCACGCGGAATTTTTTTGAGAGTATCATAACTAAAACCTTAATATATGAAATAAAGAATAATATCTTTTTAACTTTTATTTAATGTTTACAATGCAAATCCAATTAGATTCACTTTATTTGGTAAACAAAGCAAGTCTCTCATATAATATATCTACTAAAAGACAGAAAATATTACTTTACAAACTGTGTTGTAAATAAATCACATGATTATTTTCATATTAGTCAATAATATTACTGAAATTAATTTAAAAACAGAATAAATATAAATTTACACACATTTACACAAGTAAATAAACATAATCAATGATGTGCTAAAAATCTGCGGAATTCTGCACGCGCAGATTCCGTGTGGGCCTAGTCATAACTAAGATAGCAATGATATACAATTTGTATGCTAACTATGAAAAAGCTATTTATTATTATTATTATTATTATTAAAAATTAAAAACCAGAAATGTCATTTTGATGCTCTTTAATGTAGTAAAATGGGTCATAATTAACGCAGTCCAAGCACTCATTGCTTGCCATTTAATCAAGCCATCTTTATTTATGCAGCAGATTGTATAGTATATTCGGTTCAAGGCAGTTTCACAGAAAATAAATAAACTACATAAACAAATAAAATAACAGAATCAATGATGCAAAAGTTTTTTGCTGATGCAAAAAAATTTGCTGTAAAACCCTATGTTAGTTCTCATTACTACTAAATTTAGCACTAAATATTCATGAACATCATAATATATGTTAAAAGGGAATAAAACAGCGTAGTCCCTTGGACTTTTCTGGAGACCACGAAATACGCCTCGGGAGGTACGTATTTTTGCAGTTTTGGATTTCACGAATCCGCAAGAGGTTGCTGTGTGCACTTTTTTGCATCTCAAACGTCTTTCGCCAAGTGCCGTTCGCGCCCACGCTGTTCTCGCGTAAACCCACCAGAGGCCGCTGTCGAACAACCGTCTGTCTGTTTGACTGACTGAATTACTGACTGGGTGACCGGCCAATCGGCTGACCCACCCTCCTCCTTCCCTAAACCCAACCAGTTTAACCGATTGACCCGCCCCCCGCTTACTTCCCTAAACCCAAGGAACAATTTACAAAAGCCGTCCAGAAAAAGAAAAGCCTTTGTCTGATTTTTTTACTACGTTTTCGGATTTTACCACATTCTCACCCTGTTATGAACTTTATTTTTTTGGATTCTGTTTTTGTCTTACCTGATTTCTGGAACCGCTCTTCCCCGGACTCGAACCCGGTCGTCATCGTCGTGGTCAGCTCCTCTCTGCTAACCGGACAAACAGGTTGCGGCGGGAAAGCCTTCCACACGGAGGTAAGCGGTCAGCCGGTAAGCGTGAAAAGGAACGGAGTCATACCGCCCCGTAGCGTTCGCTTAACAAACGTAATGCAGCCATACGTACCTCCGGCTACATAATTCGCAGTCTCCAGAAACATCCACAGGACTACGTTATCAGAATGAGCCTGAGTTGGAATAAAACCTACTGGTATGTATAAACATAAGAATCTATAACATAACGAATAGCGTAAATAAAATTTCAACATGCTTATTTCAACCATGACACTGTGTGAGCAATTCACCTATAGCGCATGTCTTTGAACTTGTAGGGGAAACCAGAGCAAACCCTCGCGAACATGGGAAGAACATGCAAACTCCACACAGAAATGCCAACTCACCCAGCCGAGGTTTGAACCAGCGACATTCTTGCTGTGAGGCGATCATACTACTCATTATGCCATCGTGCACCCCTAAATATTAATTTAAATGCATTATTAACATATTTTATTAAAGAGAAAATAGTTGAGATTAGCGGAGCATAAAAATGCGATACGTACATGTAACCCACAATATCCTATGGCCCTACATTATAAAAATCAAGGTCACGGCAATCCCAGTTCATTAAAAATAGTTGGTATCGAACATATTTATTATTCTACAAGAGGTGGAGACAGGATACAAAGATTAAAACAGAGAGAGACTTTTTGGATCTATACGTTAAAAGCAACTAGATTCCCAGGTCAAAATGGTGAAACAGTTTTTCTATAGATGATTCACAGATTATCATCGTATATTGTAGAATGTGTTTGTATTTTCTTATGTGTACAAGTTTTTATACATGTACGTGTGTATATATATATATATATATGTATGTGCACATGTAAATGTGTGTTCGGAAATATGTATGTACATGCCATGTTTAAGCATATTTTTCTGTATGTCTGTGTATAGTTAAAAGTCGCCCTCTATCTATGCTGAATTAATGATAATAGTTGACTATGTTTGTTAAATTATTTGGCAGTGTTGTTGAGCTGTTTGAAGGAGTCATGTGACCGTAGTACTCAAAAGAGACTCTAGGCGCACCTGATCACTGTTACCCTGATGAAGGCAGATCCTTGCCGAAACACGTAGGTTTTGTTTTTTAAGATTTAGCCATGTGAATAAAGGCTTTTTAAATTTTTCACATTTTCCGAGTGCCTTGGACTAATTTCTGTAGTAACATATTTTATTGTTTAAACAGCTTAAATTATTTAATGTCTGTTTTTTGAGCAAATCTCTGAATTCTTAATGACAGAATTAAGTGATTTTATGTATTTATGTGTTTTGGTCTCTATAGAGATGAAGAAGTAGTTTAAATCATAGATATATAATCATAGGCTTGTCATTAGAGAGTAAACACTACTTACCCTTTACATTTTGTCCACAGATCGTAAAATCACATGGCAGGTCACACATTTATGCAGATTTTCCCGTACTCGGAGCTTCCTGACCTGAAGAGGTGGGTTGAAAGGGGAACAGATCCGGTTTCTAACGACAAACAGAAGATAACAACTGACATTTATTCAGGATCAGCATTGAAGAGTGAAGGTTATCAGTACGGCTGAAAGGAGAGAGAGCATTTGATGCTTTTTACTGCTGTCGGTGAGGAATCGGCTTTGAATCAGAAAAGACCCGATAGCCATTTCAACACAACAGACAGATTCATAACAGGGAAAGACGGCAGGCCTTTGTGGAGAAAGGTTCAGATCAATCGATTTTCATGCTGTTGCAGATGAGGTCTGGAACAGAAATGGACGCCATTGATTTAGACTCACTGTTCTGACATTAAGAGGGAGTTGCGGTTTAGAATTATTTCAAGCATAGTGAGGCATACACACGCACTCACACACTCAAATAAAACATATGCTACACACTGCACTGGATGGGGCAGTATTTTATAGATTAGACTGTCAATAATATCCAAAAATAAACGTAACTGTATATATAAGGCTGAATGCATCATGGAAGGTTAAATGATAGCATGGGATAGATTGGGTGCTATATGGGCCATTCCTATACAGTATGCAGCTTCCATTCCTCAAAACAATATTAAATCCTTGATTGCGGTTCGATCTTGGATTTTCTTTAAGAATGTACATAACAGAGGCGAAGAAAGTAGGTAATCTTGCCACAGAGAAAATTAGGAAAAGAAAAATTGAGCATTTGCAAATCCAGAGAAGTTTCCAAGTTGATAATAATAATAATAAAAAAAATAATAATAATTATTATTATTATACTTTTTTTATTATTGTTATTATTATTAATATTATTATTATTTTAAGTACTGTACATTTTAGGTATTATTTTCAACATTAAAATTTTGCATTTATTTAAGCTCACTTTGGGCTTGTTCCTTTTTGTTGTTTTTTTGTTGTTGTTGTTGTTTTTTCAATCAAGATTTGGCAACCTCACAGTCAGAGGCTAAAAACCTCTTTTGGTCTATAATATGTATAAATAAGAAGGATTCAATTCTCAACACACATTTAAATGCATCATTAACAGATTGTTGTTCAGTTCGGGTTCATTTGCACTGGAAGTTTTTGTTAATAAATTTGTCAGTGGCTATAGACAGTACACACCTCAGCAAAGAACACACTTTGAGAACAAAATAGCACAATTGGGCCGTCCAAACATAAAAAAAACATATAACCACTGTCTTATGTTGTAGAACTTAATGAGGGTTTGGTGATGTAAAACTTAACTGATCAAAAATAGTGGATGCCGAACATAAGAAGCCTGCACTGTAAAAAAAGTTTAAATTTTTAATTTTTTTCGGCAGCTAGGGTGCCAGAAAAAAACGCTAAATAATGACCATTAAATTACATAATCACACCCTAGCTGCTGAAAAAAAAGCCCTAAAATAACGGATGTTAAATTACAGAAATTTACTGTAATTAAAAAAATTACAGGAAATTTTTGTAATTTAATATTCATTATTTTACATTTTTTGGTAACACTATAATTACACACTATGAACCATTTATTAAGCATTAGCAAATAGTGAATTCATCGTCTGTTAAGCATTAACTTTACATTAATAAACGTTAGTAAGCAGTTTATAACTCCAGATACAAATGCTGTATTCTTGAATTATAAGCATATTTATAATGTGCTTAATAATTGTACTTCCATACATTGCTAATGGTTTATTTTTCAGTACTAAGTTAAGTATTGCATTATTTACAAACAAGACATTTAAGCATAGTTGGTGTTTTTTTTTAAGATCATTCAGAATGAGTTTGTAAATGATTAACATGTATAATTCTTATTATTCAGGCATATAGTATTGGTTAATTTGCATGTTTATAAATGCTTTACTAATTTTACTTCATCCAGTTTTGTGACCTAATCTAAAGTGAGGACTACTTATGCTTTATAATTCCCTTATAAATGACAATTAAGGCTCAATTCTATTCTAAACAGGAAAAAAGAACATAAACGACATTATTCATTTCTAATTGTATGAAGATACACAAATGAAACTGCATCAAATGAAAAACAAATCTTTGCAACCTTATCTAAAATAAAATTACTGTACAATTTAAACATTGCATCCTATTATATCATAAAATTATTGTATTGTTGTTGCTTTATCCAATTTTATGTCGTATTTTGACACTCCTGTTATTCAGCAATGTCGAAACTTTACAGTAATTTTACATAAGATTGCAAAGATTATTGTTCATTTGACACCAAGCCTTTATTTGTCATTTATAAGGGATTTATAAAGTAGTAGTAGTCCTCACTTTAGATTAGGTCACAAAACTAGATGAAGTTGAGTTAATAAAGCATTTATTAACATATTAGTCAACTATTAGTATATGCCTGAATAATAAGATATATAAACGTTAATTTCAATAGTTTATTAATCATTTACTAACTCATTCTGAATTATCTTAAAAAGCTCCAACTACTATTAAATACAAATGCTTTGTAAATAATGTGATATTTAATTTAGTCATGAAAAATAAATTATTAACAAAATATGAAAGTACAATTATTAAACACATTATAAATGTGGTTGTAAGTTAAGAATACAGCATTTGTAGCTGCAGTTATAAACTGCTCACTAACATTTATTGAGTTAATAGAAGTAAGATAATAGAATAATAGAATAGAGTTAATGCTTAACAAATAATGAATTTACTAGATGCTAATGTTTAATAAATGATTCATAGTGTGTAGTTATTATTAAGTGTTACCATTTTTTTTAATCACCCTTGCCAAAAATAAATAAATAACGGATGTTAAATTACAGAAATTTACCATAATTAAAAAAATTTCAGGAAATTTCCGTAATTTAATGTTCATTATTTTATGTTTTTTCCAGCACCCTAGTTGCCGAAAAAAAAATATATATATAAAATAAAATAATGCATGTTAAATTACAGGAAATTTCCATGATTCAAAATACATTTTTGATGTGATTTTAAAGAAGATATATAAATATTTTTTTCTGTAATAAATTTATTTTTCAAATGTATTAAAAAAGACATGTAAAATAAAACAGAAAAATTCTGTAAAATTACATGTTTTTTTTTTGTTTTTTGTTTTTTACAGTTTTCAAATAAATAAATAAATAATAAATAAATAAATAAAATTGAAAGTCATGAATAAATAAAAAATATAGAACATTTAATCAAAAAAGTTCTATATAGAGGAGTAGGGTTGGGGTAGAACAATAGAAAATACACGCAGTATAAAAACAATGGAAACCTAAAAGTCCCCAGAGTTCCCAAAAAACACCCTGTGTGTGTATGTGTTTGTGACATATCATGACAAAGATCTGTATAATTACATAGGAATGACACAGGTATAACAAGAAGGAGGTAAAATATGAGGACATTGCTGACGTCCTCATTCCTCAAAAAGCTTATAAATCAGACAGAATTAGTTTTTTTCAGAAAGTAAAACTGCACACAGTTTCCTGTGAGGGTTGGGTATGGGGGTAGGATGGGGTTCAGGCAATACAAAATAAAGTTTGTACAGTATGAAAACAATGAAAACCTATGTAATGTCCCCACAATTCACAAAAACAAATGTGTGTGTGTACTGATATATTGGTGTTAAAATTATTTTTAGGGATGTTACACACATGAACATGTTTTTCGTGTGATTTTACACTGGATATGTAAATTTACAGTATTCTCCTGTTATTTTATGATTTTTAACTGTATTTCAGAATAACTTGAAAAAACATCAAATAAAACAGTAAAATTCTGTTAAATTATAGGGGCTTTTTACAGTGTGAATCATCACAAATGTGTGAGTAAATTCTGATTTACACACATTAAGTGCTAACTTCAGTCCCGTATATAAATACAGTTGTCACTATTGTTATAATGTGAATGTGACCTGATTTTTTGGAGAGAAAATACACTTGATAAATGCAATCGTCACTGATGCAAATGACTGATTTGTGTCAAAAACAGAACTCAATTAGGTGCTAAAAAGTTAAACAAATATCCAAATGTTGCTGCAGTATGTACAGCATGTGGCCTTCTGTTCTGTTCTATTCTATTTTACTCTGTGAATCCACTGCATTTCTTTCAACTCACAAGAACACAGTGTACCTTTCTTAGTGGCATATAGCGACTCTTGGAAGTGTTCTGCTTCACATCAGTGAAACACAAAGCCAGTGTGAATTATTAACAGGTATCTGAGGTCCAGGCTGATTCTCTGCCATACCTCATGCTGTCGAATTGTCCCTTTCTTTGTCTTTCATTCTGTTCCCCCACCTGCCTTAAATCTACTTCTCTCCCTTACTTTCATAGAAGTAGCATCCTGCGCCAAAAAAAAAAAAAGACCGTAAGACTGAAATCAGAGACACTTACATTTTACTTGAGGAAATATACTTAATGTGTCTTTATTATGCCTTTTAGTAACTTAGTTATGTTTGAGAATGTTTTAGAACAGTTTAAAAACACCAAATGCACAATAAGAGTAACTGCTTTCTGAATGAATGATCAGTAGTTCTTACTTCCCGCACAAATCTACAAACAGTGCAGGGTATAAATTGCATTATGTTACTGATTACATCATGTAAATTGTGGATAGTAATGTAATCACTCATTGACTACGTCTATTACACATAACTATTTAATGTATTGTAAGAAAGGGGCTAATTCATTCAAATGAATATGATTTATTTGACATGAAAAGTATGATTTTTATGTGAGATTGGGTTGTTTGTGATGTTTACATTGCTAACTTTTCTTAACTCACCATATACTGTAAGCAAACATAGGGGTATGAATAATTTTGGGCTTGACTGTATAGGTCATGGGTGCCCAAACTCAGTCCTGGAGGGCCAGTGTCCTGCATAGTTTAGCTCCAACTTCCTTCAACAAACCTGACTGGAAGTTTCTAATATACCTAGCTTGATTAGTTGGTTCAGGCGTGTTTGATTAGGGTTGGAGTTAAACTCTCTAGGACACCGGCCCTCCATGACCGAGTTTGGACACCCCTGATATGTATTTTTTGTTGCATATGCACATGTACTTCTTGTGCTCAAATAAAACAGTCATACTACACTCCAAAACATGCTTTTCTTACCTAGATTTTCGTCTTGTTTCTAGTCAAAATATAGAAAAAACTTTAAATCAAGAAAACTTTTGTAGAAAAGAAAACGTATTGTCTTGTTTTAAGAATTAATATGACAAAATGAAGTGAGTTTTTCCTTAAAACAAGCAAAATAATCTGTCAATGGGGCAAGAAAAATTATCTTGCGTCAAAAGGAAAAACAAGATTATTTTGCTTACCCCATTGGCAGATAATTTAGTTTGTTTTAAGGAAAAACTCACCTAATATTGACACATTATTTCTAAAAACAAGACATTATGTTTTGCTTGCCTTGAAAATGCTTCTTGATTTAAGAATTTTTAGATATTTGGACTAGAAACAAGACAAAAAATAGAAAAGTAAGAAAAGTGTATACATTTCTGTCTATTATTTTACAATTAAAAAATAAGGGGTATGTGAAAAGACTAAAATAGTTGTTAGAAACCTTCAGTACACGAGTGGTCATCAGACTGCAGAGGGAGAAAAGCACAGGACATAGGAAAAATAATTCCAGAAATTTCATTTAGCATGATATAACCATCAAATTCAAAACTTTTAAATATTTCCCAAATAATGTTTAACAGAGCAAGGAAATTTTCACAGTATGTCTGATAATATTTTTTCTTCTGGAGAAAGTCTTATTTGTTTTATTTCGCCTAGAATAAAAGCAGTTTCTAATTTTTTAAAAACAATTTTAAGGTCAAAATTATTAGCCCTTTTAAGCTATATATTTTTTCGATCGTCTACAGAACATCGATATACAATAACTTGCCTAATTACCCTAACCTGCCAAGTTAACCTAATTAACCTAGTTAAGCCTTTAAATGTCACTTTAAACTGTATAGAAGTGTCTTGAAAAATATCTAGTCAATATTATTTACTGTCATCATGGCAAAGATAAAAGAAATCAGTTATTAGAAATGAGTTATTAAAACTATTATGTTTAAAAATGTGTTGAAAAAAAGTTCTCTCCATTAAACAGAAATTGAGGGAAAAATAAACAGGGAGGCTAATAATTCTGACCAACTGTATCTGGCTTTTGACCTATTACTTTTCTCTATCTATAACTTTTTTCAGTTTGAACATTTGAAACTTTAGATGATGATAGTAAACCCTAAAGTGTTTACTTTCCAAAAATACATGAACTGTGAATGTAGACCAAATTATTCAGCAACTGTTACTGGTTTAGTTTGGGAAGGTCATTTTTGAGAAAATGCCTCTGGCAGTGAGGGGGAGAAGGACATCTATATTGTCATGTTCACCAGTGATCCAGCCTGCAGATCGCTGGTATACACACAGATCACTAATGGACTACAAATCCACCATTTCAAAAACTACAAGTTCCAGTCATGCATCACACACACACATCGGTTCCTGATCCTGTTTGATTTTACTCACGCCGCTGAAGCTGTTCAAAGGCTGATTAGTTAGACTATTTATACAGCACACAAACACACAGCCTTTGCTGAGTCTTGTTTATCTGTCTTGATGAACACCACGGCATATTTTTCTCGTTTTGTCTGTGTTTGATCTCTGCTTTGTTTTCTCGTTTTGATACCTTGCCGCCTGTACAATTTGCCTGTTTATTGACTATGACTTTGGATTTGTCTACATCTGTTTTCTCATGATTGTGATTGCTACTTGCTTGACCTTTCTAATGAACCTGCATTTGGATGCACATCTCTGTTGTCAGCGTCCCCATTCACATTAAAGATATAGCCTTGGAAAAGTTTTTGCAGAAATCTCATTTTGCATGCTATCCTCATTAAATTTGTAATATAAACTCATGAGACACTTGCCTTTCAAGGTATATTTTTTCTAGGCCATTGCATTATTGTTTTCCTGTGTTTGGATAAAACAAATATTAAACACAATCCAATTTTTATTTTTTAATTACTTATAATGTATAACATTTTATATTTTTGAGCTTGGAACTTACCATAGTAAAGCTCAAAGTGTCTTCTTTCCAATGATACTTAATTTTTGCTTGTAGCTCACTGGGGTCAAGAACTGTTACTATTTTAAATTCAGTTTTATATCCCCAAAAGTGAGTGCTGGCTAACAATTGGTATTGGAACTAAAATATGCAGGAATGCAAGACACTGGCCCTCCAGGACACCCCTGGTGTAAATTTTGAATCACTGCTATTGTGGACAATATATATAGTAATCCATGAAAAGGAAACAAAATTAGATTATGAGTATTTTAAAATGTAATATATTCAGACTTGAGGGTGGTAAAATGGTGAGAACTACATTGGTATTTACTGTGCAGTTAATCAAATTAGCCTATGCAATTGGAAGTATGGATTGGAAGTGTGTAATACTCAAAGGATCATACAGAATTTACAGTGGAATTTAATCTTGCATGTGAATATTCCATGCTGGCCTGGTAATACCGCATTATGACCTACATAAGTTGAGTCTTTGATCTTCCCCTGAGGTGTCATCCATCCACTTCTTGTACTGCCGAGACGTCTTGATGGCCAACACTGTTCCACATACTCTGAGCTATATCTATATCTATAAATTAATCATATGCCTCGGATTTTGAACCATAGACGTGTCTCTCTTTTTCTTTTGCTTTAAACTGCAAGATCAGCTTGACTGGTTTGGTGCAGCCTGGGCTTTCAGTTCTCTTCTTTGAAGACACATGCATTCATTAACAACTGTGTGGAAAGGGCCACTTGTGTGGTCTACTTTTTTGCTAGTGATCGAACAGAAATGGAAAAAAAAATGCTATTCTGGACTTTAAATGTAAGTCTGCTTTACATTCTCTCTCGCTCTCTCTCACACACAAGCAGGCAACACAAAAAAGATGGTGACAGGCACTTCCCTGTTCCCTGAGCTCTCGTTAAAAATGGTCCTCTGACACGGACCTTTTCTCTGAGTGTGGTCAAACAATAGAGGGAGCGAAAGAAAGGACTAGATAAATGAAATCATAAGTAAAAAAAGACAGGTAAAAGAAAATACCTGACAAAAAATATATAAAACAGACAGTAGAAAAGAGGTGAGAAAAGGTTAAAGGAACAGTTCACTCAAAAGAACACTTCTGTCATTATTTATTGTCGATTATGTTCAAAACCTTTATGTTCAAGCACAAAAAGAAACTGTTAACACCCCTTTTATGGTTTACAATGCTTTCTATACAATGTGAAGCAAAAAAAAAAGTGAAGGGTTCAAAAAGCATTTCAAAAGTGTTCAAATATATGACAAAAGTACCATAAAGCATATACTTTATCCTTGCATTATGTTGTGAATATAAGTAAGACTTAAGCTTTTAAACTGTAGTATTTATTTTTCAGCAAATACAGTTGAAGTCAGATTTATTAGCCCCCTGAATTATTAGACACCGTTTATTTTTCCCCCAATTTCTGTTTAACGGAGAGAAGATTTTTTCAACACATTTCTAAATATAATAGTTTTAATAACTCATTTCTAATAACTGATTTATTTTATCTTTGCCATGATGACAGTAAATAATATTTGACTAGATATTTTTTAAGACACTTCTATACAGCTTAAAGTAACATTTAAAGGCTTAACTAAGTTAATTAGGTTAACTAGGCAGGATAGGGTAATTAGGCAAGTTACTGTATAATGATGGTTTGTTCTGTAGACGATCGGAAAAAAAATAGCTTAATCTTAATTAAAAAATTAAGAACTGCTTTTATTCTAGCCGAAATACAACAAATAAGACTCTCCAGAAGAAAAAAAAATATTATCAGACATACTGTGAAAATTTTATTGCTCTGTTAAACATAATTTGGAAAATATTTTAAAAAGAAAAAAAAAATCAAATGGGGGCAATTAATTCTGACCAACTGTATGTGTAGAAGAGAGTGTTTCGTATATACAGCTGGGGAAATAAGTGAACATGTCGCCATTTTTCTCAGAAGACCTATTTCTAAAGCTGCTTCTGACTTGAAATTGTCCTTGTACGTTGGTAACAACCAAAGAAATCCATATATGCAAAGAAAACTAATTTAATTAGTTTACAAATGAAGTTATGTGCAATAAAATGAAATTACAAAGGAAAAAAGTAATGACCATGAATAAAGGGAGGTGTAAAAAGGCAGGGAAAGCCCAGACAGCCGCTGAAATATTTAGTAGTTCTTCAGCAACCCTGTTGAACCCATTGTAAATTCATATCAGCTGCTTCAGTCCAAAATCTACATTAGCAGGATGATGAACATGAAACCAGGGTGGACATTTCAGCAAGACAATGATCCAAAAACACAGCCAAGGAAACTCTCAAATGCTTTCAGAGAAAGAAAATCAAGCTGTAGAATGGCCCAGCCAATTATCTGACTTAAATCGAATAGAGAATACAAAATGGAGATCAGATTTGATAGACGAGACCCACAGAACCATCAAGATTTTTACACTATGTTGAAGTCGCACAAATGAGGAATTCATGTGACTTTATTCTATGAGAAACATATTTAAGATGCCATCACCAAAAAAAGGCCTTTCATATAAAGTATTAAATATGTTTCAGGAGTTCAGCATATTCTCCTTGTGCCATTTCATTGTTAATACACATTTTCAGATTTGTTTTGTTTTATTTTTATGCTTGTATTGTTTGGGTTTTACCAAAATCTGGTTCAGATCCAGATTTTTATTATTATTAATAATAATAATAATAATAATAATAATAATAATAATAATAATAATAATAATAATAATAATAATTATTATTATTATTATTATTATTATTATTATTATTATTATTATAATAAAACAATCCAGGGCTCTCAAAAACATTTTGACATTTTTGTCTAATGTTCTATTAGATTAAATAAAATAAGATTGAGCAAGAGGGGCACCTCAGCCAATGAGGGCAAAGGGGCACCCCCTTGTGCACGGCCCTGCCGTTAAACATCATTTTGGAAATATTTAAAAAAGAAAAGAAAATTCAAAGGGGGGCTAATAATTCTGACTTTAACTGTATACACCATTCATTTTAAATATTTTTTTTTATTTTAAAAGTTTAAAAGTTTACTTGTTTAGCCTTTTATTCTATTTTATTTGCTTAATTTTTTTCATCTAATATATCTATTAATTTGATTAAATTTTCTATTATTTGATTATGTTTTATTTCATTAAGCTTTCCTTTTAGTGTTACATAACATACTACTTTATTCTGATACTATATACACCTATATTATTACAGTATATTTTGCAAGTTATAGTGTCCCTGTTCCCCATTAATTTCCACTGGAAAAAATAGCAATATGCATAAAATCTAAAAACAAATTCAGAGATTTAAAAAACAAATATGACATGAAATTGTACTTTTTTTAGGTATACTATGCCTTTAAGAGATAGCAAGTTATGGACTGTATAAAAAAGGCAAACGACGACAAGGACACCAAAAACAGAAACTAAGTGCAGGGGGAGAGATTCCATCATGTAATAAGATCAAATTCATTAGACCTTTTATTTTATCTAGAAACAATCCCAGAGAGCGGTTGGCAATTAACTGGCTTATTATACCTTATTAATTAAAAAGAGATATCTTATAGGGACATCTCACTGTGTGCGTGTGTGTAATTTTTTTTTTTCAGGAAACCTTATTTGTAAGCCACGGATCGTACAAACAAAGATAAAGGACAAAAGTGCGTAATGAGAAAGGGGATGACGTGTTAAAGGTTCCACAAGAGTGCACAGATTTATCAAAGCAACACGAGTGTAGTTACGCCCACTGTGAGAGTCTGGAATTAATTGATAACTTTTTTTCTTGTTTGACCTCAGATAACAGATGCTCAGCAATTACATAGGCCTTTTTTTAAATTCAGCTTTTGTGAGAAACGTTTTTGTGTGTGTGTGTGTGTGTGTGTGTGTGTGTGTGTGTGTGTGTGTGTGTGTGTGTGTGTGTGTGTGTGTGTGTGTGATCTTGTCTTTCAGGTGTGCTGTGTGGGTTTGCCTTTCACACATGATTGATGGTTACATTTAAGCCGCTGATGCCCACCTGAGGACATTGGCTTCTCTCATAATGCCATTCCCTGAAGTGTAAAACGTCGAAGACATTGCAATTCCGCCATTGTCTGACAATTCTTTAGGCAAATATTAGTTTGTAATTATGTGCATAAGACAATAACATGCATTTTTGAATTTGTATTTAAACAGACAAAGACGCATTAGTCTCAGTGTGCCTTTTTTCAACTGTGAAACTTTAAGGTGCAGATTCATTCATTCATTTTCTTTTCGGGTTAGTCCCTTTATTAATCCAGGGTCGCGACAGCTGAATGAACCGCCAACTTATCCAGCATTTGTTTTACGCAGCGGATGCCCTTACAGCTGCAACCGATTACTGGGAAACAACCATACACACTTATTGACACACATACCCTACGGCCAATTTAGCTAACCCAATTTCATCTACACCACATGTTTTTGGACTTGTGTGAGGAATCGAAGCACCAGGAGGAAACCCATACAAACACTGGGGGAACATGCATAAGGTGCAGATTAAAAGGTTAAATAAAAAGATTGTTATATTAATAATTATCGGCACTCCCCAGTTCACTGATTGCATTGTGAATCAAAAGCTTTTTGGATTGTGTTTTGTATGTTTGTTTATAATTTGAATTCACAATGATAGTTCAACCAAAAATTCTAATTACATCATCACTTATTCTCTCGTATAGTTAGAAACCTTTCTGAGTTTTTTGGTCACACTTTACAATAAGATTTCATTATTTAATGTTAGTTAACACATTTACTAAAATGAAATAAGTATGAACAATACAGCATTTATTAATCATACTTTAACATTTACTAATGTCTTATTAAAATCCAAATTCATGCTTGTTAACATTAGTCATCCTATATTAGATATCCTTTGTGTTTAACAGGTGGAAGAAACTCAAATAGGTTTTGAACAAGTGAAGGGTGAGTAAAAAATGACAGAATTTTCATTTTGGGTGAACGAACCTGTTTAAATATGCAAATGAGGCATCATTAAATGAGATATCTATTATTTTTAAAAAAAGTATGGAAGTCAATGCGTGCCAGGAACCAGAATTTTTCTAAATATCATCATTTGTGTTTAACAAATGAAAAAACTGAAATAGGTTTTGGAAAAAGTGAAGGGTGAGTAAAAAATGACAGAGTTTTCATTTTGGGCTGAATGAACCTGTTTATGCAAATTAAGCATTGTTAAATGAGATATGCACTAATATAAAAAAATACTTTGGAAGTCAATGGGTGCCAGGAACCAGAATATTCATCATCAATTTATTATCGAAATATAATCCTTTGTGTTCAAGAGATGAAAGAAACTCAAATTGGTTTTGAACAAGTGAAGGGTAAAATATGAAGAGAATTTTCATTTTTGGGTGAACCATCTTGTTTAAAAATGCAAATGAGACATCATTAAATGAAATATGCTGAATCAAAACTAAATATTGGATGAACAGTAGTCAAGTTCAAAATTCTTGTTTACTTTTTTGGCATATTAGAAGTCAGAGGATTTTACAGAAGGGATTTTAGGATTTAAAAAAAAATCTTGTGAAAATACTGTGAACAAGCAGTGTGAAAACTATCTTGTCAAATAAAATGTTGTATATAATCATCCAACTTATGTGTGAACATTTACCTTGTGCTATGTAAATATGAATAAAACGGTGAAGTTGAAGGTGGTTTAAGTGCTGCTAAAGTGGAGCTCATTTTGAAAACTCATTTTGAGAAAACAGCCTTTAGAAATATGATTTGTAGTTGCAATCTTCATAAACAAATTGATCAGGTTTGACCTAAGAAACTTTTCTCCTTCATATTAGAGTGTTATGAAAAGCCAAACCACCTAAAATTTCTTAAATTGCACTAATAAGTATTATGTTGTTTTTTTATTATTATTATTATATGTGGCCACATATGCTGTTGCAGTAGGAAATATTTGATAAAAACCATCCTGCATTCAAAGTAATGTAGCATATAATGTATGTATACACACTGGCTCATAATAGCAAGATACACCGATGAGCAAGTCAGCCTGCTGAAGCGTATTGTCATTCACTGTGAAAGCTTGCACAAAAACACCAATCACAAAAGTGTCAAGTTCAGCCAATGACAGTAAAGTGCGTGTTATGCAAAATGCATGAATAATTGAAAGATCTATGCATGAAAGCACACAACACCCATTTGTCTCTGAATGCTGAATGAAGCTATATATCAGAAGAGTGGTGTAAATTAGAAAATGTTGACTAGTCAAACTAAAAATAAAAATAAATTCCCCTGCATGAGATGATGGTCGGTTTTTAAGTTGTTTCTTGGGTATATTTGAAGTATGGTCTTTTACTTGTAATCACTTGTAATGGCTAGCATTCTTAGCAGGATGTTTTTTAATCAGCAAAGTAGACTGAAGTTGATATTTACAATCAGAGAGTTCAGATTGCTGGTTTACATTTGGAACTAAATGAAAATAATCTGATTATCCATTCATCCTCAGTCCATCTAAGGTGTAGGTGCCTTTTTTTCTTTAGTCGAACGATAAAGTCTGCAGAAAATCCAAATTTACAATGTTTATTTTGCTGGAGTGCATTATTAGTTTAATGCTGGGTTCACACCAGACACGAAACTCCACGTCACTTGCTCTCGTTTACTCATGGGATGTTTTTACTCCTAACACACATTTTTAGCTGGACTTCAATTATTTGAACTTGAGTTTGTACATTAATGGCAAACACATCACACATTCAGCATCATTTGCGGCATGCGGCAATAATTTGTCTTTATTCATGAATTTGCATTAACTTTGTATGTAATTTATTCCCAAGAACACTTAATTATGTGATTAGAGTGAACCCAATATTTAGGTAAACTATTTAGGTATATTAAAAATCAAACCATTAGCTTCTGCTCTGGAATGGCAGACCTTCTCTGATGACATAAGTTTGACGTCTTGGCTAAAATATACCATGACCCTCCAACCATTTAAAGGCTTAATTAGGTTAATTAGGCAAGTTATTGTATAACGATGGGTTTTTTTGTAGACTATCCAGGAAAAAAAATAGCTTAAAGGGGCTAATGATTTTAACCTTAAAATGGTTTTTAAAAAATTAAAAACTGCTTTTATTCTAGCCGAAATAAAACAAATAAGACTTTCTCCAGAAGAAAAAAATATTATCAGACATACTGTGAAAATTTCCTTGCTCTGTTAAACATCATTTGGGAAATATTTGAAAAAAGAAAACAAAATTGTAAAAAAAAGGGGGCTAATAATTTTGACTTCAACTGTATATACAATACACTCCTGATGATGCACCAAAGCTTTATGAAGCAAAACAATCAGTCTCTACAAAAAAAACTGATAATTGTTCTTTTTAATAGCACTACTTGATGCAGTAACAATATTATAATATGTTAATAATGAAAGTACAACTAGAAACCTTTTCCATGATCACCTGAACCCCTGTGACCAAAACTAGGACCCGCTCTTCTCTCACCCAACTACACCACACAACAACCTCAAAAAATTATGCATTTCTGAGTGTGCCTCAAGCAGGTAAGTGGGCTTGACAAACCACCTGTAGAAAACACACTGACACTCTCACCAACTCTTTTCTTACTCTAGCACCTAATTATCTGAGGATTAACAGTTCATTTGTATAATAGCATTCTTGTGTGAAATGCATCCATTGAATCACTAAGTACCTCCTCAATGTTGCTTCGGACAAAAGCGTCTGCTAAATGATTACATTTAAATGTAAACCAATACAAAGTTTGGAATTAAAAAAGCATGTAAAAAAATCCAAATATTGGAAAATTGGTAAAAAAGTATGTTCTATATAGTTTCAATATGAGTTGTGTTATTTCACTGCTTTTCACAAATCTCTTTCTGTGGCCTTAAGAGTAAAAGAGTAAAGAAAAAAGTTTATTCTATACACACTTCAGAATCATGGGAGAAATAGTATCTGGGTAATTTCTGTTAACTGTTTTACTCACACTTTGATTCCAGAGAAACTTTTTAGTTACATACTTTTATTTCACCCTTTATATAGTACGACGTATGCATTTTTTGCATTATTTTGCATAAACGCTCAATGGTTTTTCCCTGATGATTTTCTTAGTTCAGCAAGTTCTGTTGCAACAAAAAATGGATCCAGATGATTGTGAATTGAGATAAACGTGTTTAGAAAGTAGCGTCACAAAGCCAGAGATGCATTAAAGTCAGAGTTGGAAAGGTGGAGAGTCAATCTGCACTGCAAACTCTGATTTATATGCTGTCATGTGAGCAGGTGGATTCACACCAGCACATTGTGTTTGTGCGCTGCTGTGATGAAATTACACTTAACACATTCACAGCCTATGGTGATGAAGTTGGTGTGACATGGTCATGAAATGTCAAGAATTCTGCATGAGTTTAACATGTCTGACACTAGTTTATATTATTATTTACGTTTGTTAGTTTAGTTTAGTTTAGTTTAGTTGTAAGGGCTGTTTTAAAGCATTGTCAGCCTAGTAAGCGTAGTATAGTCTAGTACACAGTTGAAATTAGAATTATTAGCCTCCCTTTAATTATTAGCTCCCTTTAAATTATTTTTTTCTTTTTTAAATATTTTTCAAATTATGTTTAACAGAGCAAAGAAATTTTCACAGTATGTCTGATAATATTTTTTCTTCTGGAGAAAGTCTTATTTGTTTTAAATCAGCAAGAATAAAGGAAGATTTTCAAAAGATTTTTTTAAAAGACATTTTAAGGTCAATATTATTAGCCCCTTATAAAAAATATAGCTATATATAAGCTATATATTTTTTCGATTGTCTACAGAACAAACCATCATTATACAATAATGCCTAATTACCCTAACCTGCCTAGTTAACCTAATTTACCTAGTAAAGCCTTTAAATGTCACTTTAAGCTGAAAAATATCTAGTAAAATATTATTTACTGTCATCATGACAAAGATAAAATAAATCAGTTATTAGAAATGTGTTGTTAAAACTATTATGTCTAGAAATGGGTGATGCAGTGGCGCAGTAGGGCTGTCGCCTCACAGCAAGAAGGTCACTGGTTCGAGAATCGGCTGGGTCAGTTGGTGTTTCTGTGTGGAGTTTGCATGTTCTCCCTGCGTTCGTGTAGGTTTTCTCCGGGTGCTCCGGTTTCCCCCACAGTCCAAAGACATGCGGTCCAGTTGAATTGGGTAGGCTAAATTATTATTGGAGGGCTAATAATTCTGACTTCAACTGTACATTTTGGAGATATAGTATGCATACTTTAACTCTGGAAACCCATTTAATAACAACAACAACAACAACAATAATATTAATAATGTTGTGTTTTTGTTGTTATTATTAATATTGAATTAGATAAAATACACTAGAGAATACTACTACAACAGCTATTATAATAATAATAATAATAATAATAATAATTATTATTATTATTATTATTATCTATTATTATTATCATTATTATTGTTATTACCAAGAATAATATAAAATATAATAATAAAATGGTACACAAATTATGTATTATTATTAATAATAATAATAATAATAATAATAATAATAATAATAATAATAATAATAACCAATTAAAATTATATTTAATAAGTGATTGTATTTTTTAGAATGAAATTAAGGAAATTAAAATGAAATGAAAAATGGGTTTATTTCTTGTGATTTCTTGCCACCATATGCGAGAGTCTAAATAATAAAGATAATCTGAGCACATCAGAGGGATGACTACGAACTGACCTCTGGTTCACTGCCAGCAGTAACTTGCAGAAAAACCCACACAAATAAATACATTGGATGTACATCATCTTCATCATCCTGGTTATGTGGCTGTTGGACTGAAGCAGCTGTTTAATGTACACTGACGAAGGGCAGAGAGTTAATGAATAACTACTGAGAGATTTCAGCTGCTGTCTGGGCTTTCACTGCCTTTTTACACCTCCCTTTCTTCATGTGTCATTTCATTTTATTACACATTTCTTCATTTGTAAACTGATCAGATTTGTTTTCTTTTCATATATGTGTTTATTTGATTGTTATCAACATCTGGTAAAAATTTCAAATCAACAGTACCTTTAGAAACATGTTTTCTGAGAAAAACGTTGACGTTTTGAATACTTATTTTCCCCACTGTATGTACTATATAAATAAATTCATGCATGCACTTTAATATTCAGCAACATTGCTTTTGAGTTCACATTCCCCTGCAACAACATCTCACATTTGCATGATGTTTTTCCTCTATTACCACATGCTTGTATGCTCTGAAACTGACAACAGGCAACTCCGCACTGGACGAGGATCTTAAAGAGCCTGGCTTTAGAAGAGCTTGATAATTGATGCATAAACCACTGTCACAGAGACAGCGACATTTGCCGAGTAACACTACGATTAGACCAGTCCAGCACTCACATCACTTTGATGGATGAAGTCTCTGTATGCTCTCCTTCAATAGCGAGGCTGTACATAGCCCAAATTCTCAGTGAGGAGCCTGTCAAATGCACTTTGCTTGAGTTTTCTCCAACCATTATATTTCCATCGGCAGTTAAAGCTGATGTGTGTGTTGATCTCAAGACCTCGGCTGACAGTGTTTAGAGGCCTTTTTGCTGCACATGTTGTCATGAGATGTGAAAACCCTGTACATGATGAAATCCAGAGGGAAAAAGCTCAGCGGCGCTCTTGAATCACAAAGAAACGTGAATCTATACAGCATAATTGTATGCTGCTCATGCAGTTTTGATCTATCACAGTCTAATGCTTAGATCTGGTTTTGGTTTGGATTGATTTTAGATGTACAGTCAAACCAAAATGCATTCAGTCACATTTATCATATTATTACAGTTTGTTTACTATAGGTTGGAAAATAATGATACAATATGACAAAAACTCAGGCCCCGTTTACACTAATACGTTTTAGTTTTAAAACGCATACGTTTTGCTACGGTTACGCCATCTGTCCAAACTAGGCTGAAGTTTTCAAGCTCCGCAAACACTGGAGAGGCCTGTTTCATTCTAGAACGCTGCTGCTCCATCTCAGTGTGGACGGGGGAAAACTGAGACATCTGAAAACGGAGGCGGGGTTGCAGACATACCCATCTGATTGGGGCTTTTTCCTCAATTTTAAGTAGCCTACCCTACACACAGTTCAGTCCCGCATTCTCTCCTTGTAAGTTCAGACTTCACATGTTGGATATGGAAAACAAACTCCCGAGGACACGTCTGGTAAATCTTCAAAGGGAACAGAGTACTTTATAACTTTATTCATATCATCCTGGATATGTTGTTTCACTACCTTAACAATAAAATGAAAACATCATATATCATATTTTGATTTTAGCAACTTAACAGACAGCAGAAATGTTGAGGCGTCGTGCTGCATATATGAGCATCATCTTCACTGTATGCATATTTATAACAAAACAGAGCCTATATTCATTTTCATTGAAAATACGAAACATACCCTCTCTTTTGCTGAATATCAGTTTTAATAATTAATAATGGCCATTATAAAAGTATAACGTACAATAAGTTTATACATTATAGGAAATAAAGGCAAGCAATCAGTCAATATACAGAATGTACGTGGTTACATTAATTATTAACTTATTTTTGTGCTCAGCCAAAACACGTTACCTGAAAACAATTAATAGATTTAAAAGACCAAAGTCAGGGGTGTGGTTAAAAATATTGTGGCGCTCCAAATGTGGAAGTGAATAATCCACTGCAATTAAAAATTACATCAAAAAAAAAAAAAAATTAAAATCAGTGGGTTAAATTGCACAGATTAATTGTTTACCTAAAGAATAACATTGTGTTGATTTGACTCTAGTGTGACCGTTATTTAGAATGCATCACTTTTATATTTCCATGGCGAGGCTTCAGGTTTATGATGTAGCACACAGCAGCCTGTATGGCTCATGAATATTTCGTTTTATTTTGTTATAGTTTTGTTGTTGTTTGTGACAAAAGTGAAGGCTGTCAGAAAATGTTTTAATTAGTCTCCGCACGTTTAACGTAAATGGGGAAACGGGTGAAAATATAAAGAAGAAGGGGGGGAAGTGAAGAGGTGGAGTGACGTGGTATAAGGTAGTGTGCAGAAGAAAGAGAAGAGCGAAAGAGGTGGCATGGCATAGTGTAAGGTAACGTACAGAAGAATAGCGGACCGTACAAAACTGTTGTAATACAGGTACCAGTACAAAACACTGAGTATAAAACAGAGGGAAAAAATGTAACAATTGGATGTGTAAAAAGAAAGTTAAATTCGTAACAGAGCAAAGACCGCTGTCGTGTGGCTGAAGTGACTGTGGCGTCTGACCAAGTCAGAATGGCGTCAGCAAAGACTTCAGTGCAGTGTGCCCTGAAGAATAGCCATACTTAACCAATTCATCTTGTTGGCATTGAATCAGCTACAAAACGCTTTCACTCATCCACAGTCGACATTGTCAGACTTCCTCTTCTGCAAATATTCAAAAACTTCCTAAGTTTATTTTGAATGATCAGATATTCCAAATTTGTGCAAAAACCTATTTTGTTATTTAAACAGCTTAATATCATATTAGTTGACGGGTGATGAGGACCACCATGTTAGTCTGCGATGCAGTGGAGAGATTATAACTGCTGGATTTACAACACGGAAATTCAGCAACTTCTCCCATGAAACATGAAAGTAAGTTGCCTGTTTAACATAGAGGAAAAATAGAGTAAACATAGAGTAAACTTTCTACACTGATCAAATTGATGTCTGCAAAATTGTTACAAACAGTTTATGTGTTACATTTAAACAAACAAATTAAATTCAGTAATGTTCAACTTAATTTGTTTGCTTAAATTCAGTATATATAGTTAATAATAATAATAATATATAGTATAAAAATAACTTTTTTTAAATAATTTTTTGTGTGTGTGTGTAGTTTCCTAAACAGCTTGTATCTGATATTGATAAAGTACATTGTCAGATTATACATAAAATCATTATTATTGCTATAGACATCAGCATTTATTTTACACATTATTTTATTTAATTCTAAGGCTTTCGAGAATTTTTTTCCAAAAGTAATATTATAAAATGGTTGTTTTTTTCTGTGATGAATTGCATTGGTTTACATTGTGTACTCCTCAGCATGTCACAAAACGTGAACGCAATATAGCCATGATAATAGATTTTCATTCACTATTTACACAACTATCAATACTTTGTTGGGTCAGCCTTGTCCTCACTGATAGCCTGTAGTCTCCTGAGCTGTTGTCAACCAGCTTCAAGAAAAACTAAACTGCAATATCTTTTCAGATTCACAGCTTCTTCAGTTACTGTTTTATTCCACTGTATGATTGATTTTCAATAGTATCTGGTTGTATACTTGCACAAGCAAGCTAAGAGACCAGGGAATTCAAATGCTATTAGTTGATTGAATGGGCATTATAAGTGGTTATCAGTTAATAAATATGGGCCAGTAGGGGCTTTCTGCACCTACTGGTGGGCTCAGAAGGCTGTTATCAACCATCCACATTGTTAATCATCTATATGAGATATCAAATTTCTGCTCTTCTCGTGTAAATCCACCAGAGGCCGCTCCAATTGATCTGCCTTCCTCCTTCCCTAAACCTAACAATCAGTTTGTTTTTTTCAAAAGTACAGATTAACTAGCCCTTCTCCCCTAAAACACAAATTGTTTTTTAAAAAGCAAATTATTTACTTGTTTGGCTTTTGTCTTACCTGCTTTCTGAAACCAGACTCGCACCTTGTCATCGCTGTCAACTCCACACCACATAACAAGTCTGCCGATGTACATGGTAAGCCACTGGAGAAACTGGTAACAGCAGAAAAGCCATTCATATGGAGGTAGGTGTTTGCCACGAAGCATTCATCTTAAAGACAAAATGAAGCCTATGGTGATTATTTATGTTATTATTAAATTTCCATATTAATTGTATTTCATTAATGTCTACCCCCACCCCAACCCAACCTACCCCAATCTGAATCTGGAGTCTTCTCTATTAGTATAGCTGATAAATCATGTGGATGGTTGATAACGACCTTCTGAGCCTACCAGTGGGCACAGAGGGCCCCTACTGGCCCATATCTATCAACTGATGACCACTGATAATGCACATTCAATTGACTGATACCATTCTAAGCAGGTGGAGAGACACCGTCTTGGACATTCAGTCTCAGACACATGCACTCAATAGAGCTAGTGACGTCACTGTGAGACGTAGGGTCAGGGGTGGGGTTAGGTGTACACATTAAAAGCTTGCATGCAGTCTCAGCTTGCATGCGCACCCAGTCTGGATCTCAGAATTTTACTTTATTTTGCCATCCTCACTACATGTATATGTATGTATATATATATATATATATGAATGTAATGCATCCATAAATAATAAATAAATAAATAAATACATAATAAAATAATAAATAATAATAATAAATTTTATCACACTTTACAATACGGTTTCATTAGTTAATTATGGTACAGCATTTATTAATCATAGTTATTATTAAATCATTATTATTATTATTATAATTATTATTATAATTATCATTATTATTATTATTATTATTATTAATTCATTCATTCTTTTCAGCTTAGTCCATTTATTTAATTATTATATTATTATATTATATTATTATTATTATTATTATTATTATTATTATTATTATTATTATTATTATTATTATTATATTATTATTATTATTATTAAATATATATTTATATTATTCCATGGTTAGCATTAAGGCACCGTGAGTTAACATGCACTAACAATGAATGTACATTCATTAACATTAACAAACATATATAAATACTGTAATGTCTTGTTCATGATTAAACTCATTAACTAACATCTGCTAATGCAACCCTATTGTTTTGTGTTACCCAAAAATGATATCTGGTGCCTGAATAATATTTGTTTGACTGCATATCCTGATGGGCTACAATACAGTGTATAATACACATACTGTGTAAGATCTCATCTGAGAAATGTGTCTCATTTAGGCATTCGTTATGAAAAATGTTATGGATTTTGCTGTTCCGTTAACAGCGTGGTTTCGTGAGGCGTGCTGAATGAACGGCAGTGTTGCGCACATCAGCAGGAGGAAGCCACATGTTTATAAACACATGCTGT
Source organism: Danio aesculapii (assembly GCF_903798145.1). Lineage (NCBI taxonomy): Eukaryota > Metazoa > Chordata > Actinopteri > Cypriniformes > Danionidae > Danio > Danio aesculapii. Next base: position 32,633,042 of record NC_079445.1, on the reverse strand, counting down.
GATCTTTGCATGATGGGTATTCACGGATCTGCTGCGTGTCTCATCTCTCTCTGTCTCTCTGCAGTGTGCTTTTAGAGAATTATAGCTTTACGAATCTCTCTCATGGGGTGCCTTTTATCTTCATATGTCCTACATACAGGGTATATGTTTGTTTTGATTGAACTGTTCTGGAAAAAAAGAACTGAAAGAAAAAGAATTGAGACATATGATGGGTAGACAGACAGTACGTCTTCGTCTTTCTTCAGTTATTGCTTTAAAAGATCTGAGGAATGTATTTTTGCATGACTTCTGAAACATAAACATTGTAAAGACAGTTTCTAATTGTTTATTAGATAATGGCTCTTTGAAAAGTCTTAGCGATGTATTTCAGAATGTTTCATAAAATTTACCTATTAGATTAAAAAATTGAAATTTGCAATGGCCATTCTGATGAGTATTTAGTATTTAGTCTGTCATTATTATATTTGGATGTAATTAATTGCATACATAATAGAGGACTGTACATATTTATTTTGTATACATAAACACACACATACATGTTTATATTTGAGAAAATGCTTATTTATATTTGTAATTTTATATATATATATAGATAGATATAGATATATACAGCTGAAGAATTATTATCCCCCTTTGATTTTTGATTTTCCCCAAATGATGTTTAACAGAGCAAGGAAATTTTCACAGTATGTCTGATAACATTTTTTTCTTCTGCAGAAAGTCTGATTTGTTTTATTTCCACTAGAATAAAATCAGTTTTTAATAAAAAAAAATTATAAACATTTTAAGGTCAAAATTCTTTAAGATTCTTTAAGCTATATATTTCATCAATAGTCTAAAGAACAAACCATCGTTATACAATAACTTGCCTAATTACCCTTTCCTACCTACTTAATCTAATTAGCCTAGTTAAGCCTTTAAATGTCTTTTTAAGCTGTATAGAAGTGTCTTGAAAAATATCTAGTAAAATATTATTTACTGTCAACATGGCAAAAATTAAAAAAATAATTTATTAGAAATGAGTTATTAAAACTATTATGTTTAGAAATGTGCTGAAAAAATCTTCTCTCCATTAAACTATATATATAGTTTAGGGCTATATATATATATATATATATATATATATATATATATATATATATATATATATATATATATATATATATATATATATATATATATATATATATATATATATATATATAATTATTTAACAATATTTATACACATTTAATTTGGATCATGATTAATCATGAGACAGTATTAATTATTTAATTAATTTATTTATTTATTTGTTTATGTGTGCGTTTACACAAGTTCATTCATACAAGGAATCAAAATTGTGTGATGACATGGTATGACCTAGTGACTCTATTTAGCTTGCTTATGAGGATGTACCTTGTGTCCTCGTAATTCAAAATGATTAAAATTTATACTTAAAGGGGTCTTTTAACATTAAGTTTGCCACAGATTTCCTGTGAGGGAAGGATTTAGAGGTAGGCTTATAGTAAGGTCATATAATAATCGGTTTTACAGTATAAAAGACATTTTTCCTATGTGTGTATTTAGCAGATATATGTACAGAACCTTTCAGATTTAGTTTAAAAAAATTCTGCATTATAATCCTGAATAAACACATTCATGAACAAGATCCACTGTTTTGTCTCAGTGTATCTGACAAATTTGGGCCTTGTTTTGTAGTAAACTACCTGACAAAAGTTTAATCGGCTATCCAAGCTTTAGGAACAACAAATAATAACTTGACTTCTAATTGATCATTTGTTATCAGAAGGGGCTTGTATGAAAAGTAAATGCCTCTAGATTATGCTTATTTTACCAAAATAAAATATGATCGAGCCTTGATTTTTAATTATTTAATTAGCACAGTAAGGTCTGACTGTGCTTAGACAAAAGTCTTGTCACTTAACAGAAATGATGTACAGTATAGAATATAAAGCCATCAAGCAGCAAAAAAAGAAGTCATGTCAGGTAGTGTACTCTATAGACTGGATCAAAATTAATCAACATGGCCTAAAAGCCAACTAAATCCGATTTTGACTCAATTGGGGTCCTTATGAAGCATCTTTGAAAGTATTGTTCTTCATTTCTGATGACTAGGTATGACCTAGAAATGGCTGACTCACAGGGCAGTGTACTGAAGTATAGAGTTTACTGAGACAGACCCCCTATTTTAGGTCTTCACATACTCTTTTTTTCACATTTGTATCAAACAATCCTCTTATCAAAGACAATGCTCCACTGTTTTCATCGCAAAAAGAAATCAGGCTGCAGTTTTCTTGTTGTGCAACTTTGAAGTGCGATGCGGTGTGTGTGAAATGGAGGCTGTATCCTGCTTAAATGTGTGTTGTGTGGTAGTGGATGCTTTAATCTGGTGGCTCCTGAGAGCCTGGTCTCCAATCTCAACAGCATCTGAGAGTGTGTGAATCATACAAACCCTCACACATATCACCATTAACATTAGAGAGCTCACAAACACACATACACACACATACACACATGTACACAAACATACACGTACACACATACACACAAAGAGAGAGTATGAGCCTGCTGTGTGTGCCATTTGAAGATGGATGGAGTAAGAGGGAATGAGCCCTGTGTTACCTGTTACCACGGTGACTGCTGATGCTGATGCTTCTCGTTCTGTTTCTCTCTCTCTCTCTCTGTTTTCCTCTTGAAACACAATTTTCTCTGACAGCATGATTACGTATGGGTCTGCAAAACATTTGCTCTATTATTAGACACATGTATTGCATAAGTAAATAGGGGGTGCAGGGAAAGGGGACGCATATATGTGTAAGAGAAAGGAGGACATGTAGGTTGGAGGAAAAAGTTTATAGAAAAGAGACAAGAAGTATGTTTGAGAATCAGATATTAAACTATAAATCATGTGTTAGATCACACTCTCCACACCAGCTAAATGAGATCTAACCCCAGACGCCAGTAAAACTGCCCAAAGAACGAGGTAAAATAAAAATGCAAAAAAAAAAAAAACAATAATTGAAAAAAATCTATTTGTTAGATTCTTCACATTGATCAAAACATGCAAAGATGTTCTTTTAAATGAGTAATTTCTCATTTTGCTAACTTGTGTAGCTTTTTCACATTATCAAAGTTAGCATGTTGACACAATAGCATTGCAGTGATGCTGCCGATTTGCTAGCTGCACATTCATGATGTGACTTATAGGAACAATTCGCTTAAAAAAAGGCTCATTTTAGTAAAATGTTGAGTTTTACCATTTTTGAATCCATTCAGCTGATCTCAGGATCTGGCGTGAGGACTTTTAGCTTAGCTTAACTTAACATAAATAATTGAAACTTTAGCATATCGCTCAAAAATGCAGCAGCAACAACAGACGCAGATTCACATGATGGGCAGGGCTTCTGTTTGCTCTGTGACTCTAGCTTCGTTGCTAAATGGCTAACATGGAGTCTGCCTTACAACCATTTTATTTTTCAGCTAATTTTGTGTCTAACTAATTTAGTATTTAGTTAGATAAGATATTGTCAGTGTTTTTCATATAGCATTACAACTTTTTGTAAAGTGTGATGAAATACAAAGTCTCTCACCTCAGAAAAGATAACTTTCCTGACCTGTTAGCTGGAAATTCAGTAGGTCAAGAAATTGCCGTACATAAACACATTTAGAATGATTTGCATGCTAGTATCATGTTCATTCGTTGAATTGGGAGTAAGTTTTATTAATGGTGTTGTTATCTTAATGCCTCAATGTGGCTTTTTGTTATTTTGTACATTTTTCAATTTAGAAAGTCTTTAAAAAGTCTTAAATTCACTGAAATATTGGGTAGTAGGTCTTAAATCACTTTAAACAGGTCTTACATTTCCCACTGTATGTCCAGGTAAACCTACCTAATCGAGCCGAAACCCAATCACCAATAATCTATCTCAAAACTTAGACTTATTCTTGATGTTTAGCCCTGTATGTCTAAAATTTCATTCATAATGGTCTTACAAAGTCTTAAATTTGAACCGAAGAAACCTCCAGACACCCTGTCAATACATTTCGAGGGTCACACTAACTCACTAACTTGACTGTATTGACAAAAACTAGTTTGGGACTGCTATTAAACTAACATTTTACTGTTTATTCATTAGTATTAGCCATATTCTTTCAGTAAAGACTTTCAGTTTATTAAATTACTTATGTGGGGTAACTATTTTTTTACATGTATTGTTATTTATTTTAGAAATTGTGTAGTTAGTTTTTCATGGCCAATTCAGCACTCTGCACAAGTATTTGAGTACTATGTTTCCCAATTTGTAGCATACAAAATGCAAATCTGTGTTCACAATATACTGACTAACATCATAGGGTACTGGGAGGTGTAATGAAATACTCCCTCTGCCTTGAAGTTTGGTTGTGATGAATGCTGATTCGGTTAGCCTTTAGTGTCTAGTTTTTCCTGTTGCTTTTCTCATAAATAAAAATCTTATTTAGCAGAGAAGAACATTTTGCCCCTCGTGGAGACCCTATTTCTCTTTCTTTTTCATGTCGCCCTTCTGTCACAGTGACAAGTGAGCGATACGGTTATCTGAACAAACCCCAACAGCGGCGTGTCAGGCAGACCCGACATGCAACAAACCGAAGTAAGCAGCTGATGAGAAACACAGAGAGAGGGAGACGAGCAGTTTACGATTTTGGCATGAAATGTTATGAAGTTTATAGCCAAAAACTGAGGCAATTATTTTTATCATATGTGACTGCGGGGCCGGGAGAAACAAGCCTAGAATTATGTAAATAAAATGCAGATTAAAAAATAACAATCAGACATGATAAGTGCATGAATTATTGCCCTGTACGCTAATGGATTCTGTTCGCAAGCCCTTCTACATACTCTGCTTGTATTTATCTACAGAGATGCGCGTTTAATTGCTTTAGCCGCTAGCAAGAGTTAGCAGGCACATAAATAAACGCATGCAGAAGCTAATGGAAACGTCATATTAGCTGAATAATTACTTCATAAACAAAACAGTGCCTTTCTAGTCATGGGATCATTGAACCACCACTGGCCTAAATTTCACTCGACTGTTGTATTAACTCCGGTCTAATATAAACACTCTTTATGGGATTTAAACTGATAGATCCTCGCCTGAGTGCAATAACTGGACTCTCGAAGAGACAAGTCATGAAAACCCCTTAGAGCAGAAGAAAATCCAAGCAGAGAAAGATCCTCACATCAATAGGTCAAGGAACGCAGCGGTATAAATATACCATTATGGCACATCAGATCTGATTCTCTCGGATTAATCTGACAGATAAGGACGCTTGTTAATATTCACTCTCGGTAACTTAAGATTTTAAAAGCTCATGTAGAGTTGACGCCATGCAAGGTGCTCAGATGGGACTAATCTACATCAACATGCTAAATGAGGACTTGGTTGATATAATGAAGATGAGAAGTAAGTGTGGGTTACAGTACAATGACTGAGTGGATCTTTCATCTTAATGATGGCTAGTTCAACCTCCACTTGCATGGCATTTTATTTTGCGCTCGGAGGTACAAAAAACCCATGAGATCGGCCGAAGAGTGGACACTCTTCATCCCAGAGCTCTTATTGTTTTAATGACCAGGCCCTTGCCCATTCTTAGCCTTTTTCAGGCCCATTTTCTGCCCCACGCACAGGACAAGTCACACGCGTAAAGCAAGACGACACTCAGGACTGGATTTGTGAGTGTGACTCACCGTGGTACAAGAACTCGTCTGCTGTGACATTCTAGCATGGACAGTTGTGTACTCGCTGTAGCGCAGACGGGGTGGTCATTTTCCTTCAATTTTGCACTGACCCCCTCAACAGCCGAACTAGAAAAAGATTGAGTGAGCAGTGGAGGAAAAAAGGACGATAAGTGGCTGCGCGCTCCGGGTGAGCAGAAGGGTGGGAGGCATCTGAAAAACACAGCCTTTATGAACCTCGGTGTCCTCAAGAGAGACCACCTGAAACCCAAGTTATACAACGAAACGGTCAATGGTTCATTTAAGACCAGTCCTTTCACAGGAGATAATGTTGTTTTTGTCCCTGTCGCCTCTGTTGTTCAGGTAAAGATCTGAACTGACGTGCATCGAAAAACCAAGGGTGCTCTTTTATCCTCAGTCCAATAGATGACCTACGAGCACGCATGCATTCGGTACATCTGGCCATTACTGCTAAATGCAAAATGTTCTTGTAAAATAGCCTGAGCTCGGAGCCCTTTGAGAGCCTGTGAAAGAGCAGGCGAGGAACAACGTGCCGCTTCTCCGATTTTGCCGTGACTCACTCTCTCAAAAGAACGGAGGAAATGTAATTGAGACTGTCAGATCATCAGTCCCTGAGAAATACGATTCAGAGAGAGAGAGTTATATTAAAGAGTTTTGTTTTTTCCTCACTTTAACTTTTTGTTGCCCTTTCACTTTTTTTTTTATATACACACAGGAGGGGAGGGACTAAAGAAAAGAGAGATGTGAATAACAAAATACAAAAGAGGATAGAGATGGCACTGAGAAAGATGAAAGCAGACGCAGTAATGCTAGAAATCGAATATGAGAACGAGAGAGGCAGGAAACCCAGCAGAGATTTAGATTTTTTTTTTCTGATTTTTTAATTAACACAGCCTCGTTGAGCCGAAAGACTGATCCAGTTCTGCTCTATCCAGCCCCATATTCTGAACACAGGACACCTGCACAGCATGGTTTGGAAAAGAGACAGAAGTGACAAAGAAATGAGTGAGAACGAAAGCACAGAAAGAACGCTGGAGCAGGTATCAAAAATTTGAAGTAGGCACTCAAACCTTACTGCTTTTACAGATGCTTTACAACATTTGCCATGGTAACCACAATTCCTGGCAGAAGTTGTTACTAATCTTTTTAGAATTTGGTCTTTAAAAAAAATACAAGATCACAAAAGCTTCATATTTATCTCCTATTAGAGCAAATAAATGGGAGGGGATGGAGGCAGTATGTATAGGGTTTAAGGTTGATTTGTAACCCAACGGCGTGCATTTATAATTTTTTGTGCTGTTTGTGTTGCTTTGCAGTAACACTTCTGAAACACTAGCTGGCAATAGGTTTTTTTACAGGTGTTTTGTTATTTCTGAATGAAACACGTTGCTAAAACATGCTCATTTAGTGGCAGGAACCAGCGAATGTGCAACAACTTTAACAACTTTAGGTTAACACAAAACAAAAGTTTTCATCTAGAGCTCTTTAAACAGATTTGACAGTTGTAAACAATCGCTTCATCGGTCTCGCAGCTCACAGCACCACCCACACTTGTCACTACTACCAAGCCAACCAGTCACAGAGCTTGTGCTATGCGTCATTGCGACATGGAGTGGAGGTGTGCGTCAGCTAGTACACTTGTTTAAGGTTCGATGCGCTGTGCATTCAGAGATGCTCTTCTGCATGTCTCAGTTGTAATAAGAAGTCAGTGCTTTATTACTTTGTTCCTGCAGGCACACCAACACTACACTTTTTTATTGAATTTTTTTGTAATCATAAATAAAATAACTCATTGATTCATTAGAAGAGACTAGTATGTGGGTCAGATAAGGAAAGTATCCAGAATGTGTACTGTTGGTAGCCTACAGGAACAGGGTTGGGAGACACTAATCCAAGTAACTGTTGCCTTTCTATCAGCTCAAACCTGTCTGGTCATTCTCCTCTGACCTCAGGCATCAACAAGACATTTTCACCCACAGAACTGCTGCTCACTGGATATTTTCTCTTTTACGGTCCATTCTCTGTAAACCCTAGTGATGGTTGACTGTGGAAATCCCAGTAGATCAGCAGTTTCTCAAATAGATTTCTAGTCCATCTGGCACCAACAACCAAAGTCACTTCAATCATCTTTATTCCCCATTCTAATGCTCGGCAAATTGTCTTGATCATGTTTATGTTCCTAATTGCATTGAGTTGCTACAATGTGATTGGCTTATTGTATATCTGGGTTAGAATGCATTTATTAAATAGACTTTACATTTCTTTAAGCAAAATATTAAACAAAAAGACATTTGAAGGTATCAAAGAGTTATTCTCTCAGATGCACAGGGTCTAGTACACCCGGCATGAAGAATATGTCAGACACTTAGATTACATTTACATTCAATTTACGTTTGTGAGTTTTTCAGATGCTTTTATTCAAAGCATCAGTCCATTAAAGGACATACATTTTCATCATGCATCCTCTGTAAACTTAACTCTTGACCTTGGCTTTGCTACTGCCATGCTTAAGCTATAACAGTATTAGCAAAGCTTTTTAACTGTCATGTTATGTTAATAACATACGAGTAAAAATGCAGAGGTTGAAGAATTATGAAATGATAAACAACACAATTACCAAGAAGTATGTTTGCCTGTGCCTCATCATATAGTCTATATACTGTATATAGACTTTGTTCAATTGAGCAGTTTTATTTTTCAAACAACTCTTTAAATGGTGTCTTTTCCCAGCATTTAAGAGCACAAAAATGGCTTCTAAAAGTCACCCCTTGGTTACCACAGTAAATGGGAAAATACAACTCTGTTTTCCATCACTTCTCTTTCAGATTGCGAGCTGATCTATCTTTCCACCCGTGTCTTCCTATTAAGTCAAGCACCAAAAACATTACATTAATTACACTTTATTTAGAAGCGCTGGTACATTCCATTAAGAAACAAATGTGTTTTCAGTTCTTAGGGGCACTGCTCGAATTAAACATCCCAGTGTATTAGTGAAAATGCATTACAGATAATAATAACAAACTTCATTGCGGGGATCGAGATAAGGAGAAGTCAAAGAGAAAGAATGAGCATGCCGCGCTGAAAAGGCTGTTAAATCCAAATATGTCAGGCCATATAAAGTCTAATTTAGTTCACTCTTGGCCTCTGTCCTCCTCTTTCCCAGAATAATATTACGTTGAGAAAATAGGTATGTTTAATATGACCCCTTATTTAAAAAGCTGCCCCAAACCATTGCGCCATCTTTCAGTCTTTCAATCTTTGCTCTTAATACAAACTTTCTTTGATTCCAAAACTACTTTGCGAACTGCCAAGCTCGATTGGTCATCTGATTTATTCTCTGCATACATACATCATTGAGTATTTCCTGTCGGGCGACAGAGTGGACAGCCCTGATTTGTATGTCTGTTTCCATAAAGACCAGTGCCACCACTTTAGTCTGAGTCTCATACGGTTAACGTGACAATTTAGACATCAATGGCCCGTGTCAGCTTCATAGGCCTGTCTCTCCAAGAGTTTACAGGGAAGAAACAACAGCTCTGTGAAAATGCTTGATTAACCTTGTATCAGCATTGACCCCCTCTCGCTCCGTCAGTATGACAGCACACAGATTAAACGGATGGTGAAAGCAGTGCCAGCTCTACTCATCTAATCTCACAGAAAGCGCTAGAACAAAGGTAGGCAAAATAAATAAATTAATAAATCAACATGCAATCGAGAGAATTGCCTGAGAGGGTTGGAGAGGACGGGGAAGAGATGAGACAGCAAGATGACAGCAAAGTTTTAAAGCTGAACCACCACTGTCACATGACCCCAATGCTACTTCATTTCCTGTTTATCTTGGACCTGCCAATCAATCAAATGCTCGATGACACTGAAGGGAAAGTGTGGAGTTTCTACATGACCAAGTGGTGGTGCAAACCAGTTTTCCAACTTCTATAAATTGCATCCCTGCCAACACTTCCGTTTTTCCCGGGAGTCCCGTATTTCAGACCCATCTCCCACCACCCTCCCGTTTTGTTATTTCTCCTGGAAAACTCCCGTAATTTCACCCCGCCCCTAGTCCTCAGCTTTTTGGTACAGTCTGAACACCCCCGGGTCGCCAACTTTGGTAAAGTATCTGATGGCAACGGCTAACCCGGTTAATAACTGTGTAATTCAGAAAAACACACTCCACCAAACACCGCCAACACCCCGCCCCCAGTCCTCAGCTTTTTGGTACAGTCTGAACATTTTCAGGTCACCAACTTTTGTATAGTATCTGATCGCAGCGGATAACCTGGTTAATAACTGTGTAATTCAGAAAAACACACACCGCCAAACAGCACTAACAACCCCTCTCCCTTTCCGGAATTTCGAAGAGGAAAGTTGGAAGGTATGAAATTATTTGTAACATAAAAAAATCTATATTTTCAATATGATGTTCATTTAACTTAACAGAATTATGTTTCTGCATATAGGTATACAATAATGTGTATTAGATATATACACTACCTGACAAGTCTTGCCACTTATCCAAGTTTTAGAAAAAAGAAATAATACCTTGACTTCTAGTTGCTCATTTGGTATAAGAAATGGCTTATATGAAAGGCAACGGGCTCTAGATTACGCTTCTTTTACCCAAATCAACTTTGATCATGCCTTAACTTAGTAATCATCTGGAATGGCAAAGAAAGCGTTCTTGAAGAACTCCTAGAGATCAACAAGATTTTTTAGATTCACCTTTAATGCCTCCTCCTTCATTTTACCCCAGACATGCTCAATAATGTTTATGTCTGGTGACAGTGCTGGCCAATCCTGGAGCATCTTGATCTTCTTTGCTTTCAGGAACTTTTATGTGGAGGCTGAAGTATGAGAAGGAGCGCTATCCTGCTGAAGTATTTGCCCTCTCCTGTGGTTTGTAATGTAATGGGCAGCACAAATGCCCTGATACCTCCAACCCAGGCTCATTCTGAGAACGTAGTCCCGGGGACGTTTCCGGAGCCAGTGAAATACGTAGCCGGGGGTACGTAAGGCTGCATTTCATTTTTTTAAGCGAACGATGCGGGGCGGTGTGACGCCGTTCCCTCCGGCGCTTGCCGGCCGGCCAGCCGGCCGCTCGCCTCCGTGTGGAGGGCTCTTCCGCTGCAGCCAGTTTGTCCGGTTAGCTCTTCGTGTACTCTGGCGGACTCGAGGCGCAGAGAGGGGCTGACCACAACGACGATGACCGGGTTCGAGTCCGGGGAAGAGCGGTTCCAGAAATCAGGTAAGAAAACAAAAAGAAAATCCAAAAAATGAAGCGAACAAGTTCGTCACAGGGTGAGAATGTGGTCAAAATCCGAAAACGTGGTAAAAATCAGACGAGGGCTTTTCTTTTTCTGGACGGCTTTTGTGAATCGTCGTTGGTTGGGTTTGGGGACGGAGGAGGGTGGGTCAGCCGATTGGCCGGTCGCACGGTCAATCATTCTGTCATCCAGGCAGACAGGCGGAAGGTCGTTCGACAGCAGCCTTTAGCGGGTTTACGCGAGAACGGCGCGGGAAAAAGCGCGCACAGCGGCCTCTCGCGGACTCGCGAAAACAAAAACTGCACAAATACGTACCTCCCGGGACGTATTTCGCGGTCTCCAGAAACGTCCCCGGGACTACGTTCTCAGAATGAGCCTGGGTTGGATACCTCAGGCTGTTGATGTTGAAATCTACTTTGCAGATTTCTCGCACGCCCCCAAACTGAATGTAACCCCAGACCATGAATTTTTTCTTCACCAAACTTGACTGATACTGTGAGAATCTTGGGTCCTTGTGGGTTCCAAGAGGTCTTTTGCAGTTTTTGTGATGATTGGGATGCAGTTCAACAGATTACTCATGTGGAAAATCTACCTTCTGCCACTTTTCCAAATGATCAAATAGAAATCACGTTATTATTTGTTGCTCGTACAACTGGGATTGACAACAAGACTTTCATCAGCTAGCATAGGTATATAATGTGTAATAACATAATAACACTGAAACATTAATTTGCTACATTCAAAATCTCTCAATAATAAACCTTCTCTTGAGTCAAACCTTTAATTTATTTAGTTCATATTTTAAATATTCATATATTTTCCACAATAATTCAACCTCTTTTTTTGTGCAAAGCTAAACATAACAGATGCCTCTTTGACTGGACAATCTTTCATAATTTCCTTCAAAAGTGCAAGTTATAAAACCTTTGCACTGTAAACTTCCCTCCAAATCCAACAAAGCATTCATTACATTTTCCCTCATTCCTTCTCATTGTTCTTTTCTTGCAGTGCAATATTCAAGCAAGCATGACTATTACCAGGAAATGCTGCTTCAAAACTCTGTCACATTTGTATTCCTGTGATCCCAGGCCCACTTTAGAGGATTGAGAAGGAGAGTGTATGCATGTGCAAAAAGAATAAGAGAGACATAGAATTTGTATGTATGGAAAGCCATGATTATATTCCCACTTCCCCTAAAACATCTCAAGATTGCCTCTACCCACAAGCTCTTCTGCTGATTGGATTGTAGCCAGAGACCTGTACGTGAGTGTATATGCGTCAGTGTGTGTGTGTGTCTGATATGGTAATGATGACCACAGCCGCTCTGTCCAAGGCCCATCAGCAGAGCCAGGCATCATCTGAGGAGGCGGAGCAGGTGTCGTGTGTCTCCAGTCTCTCAGTGCTCTTAAATCATACACTCTGTTGCGTTTTCATAACATTTTCATCCCTGTAGGAAGAAAACCACATATTATAGGCACGGCACTGTACATTTTCATTACTGTTAACATTCGAAATGAGACAAAAGGTTGTGTTTCATTTTACAAATGTCATCGGTAATCCTGTTCTAGATGTCAGAATGACTTTGAAACTATTTCCACTCGTATCTGCTGTTAAGTTTTAAGAAACGGCAAGTAACAAATGAATTTTAATGTGATTTTTTTTATTAGAAAGCCTGAATTAGTTTACAGATGTTATGGCTTTTTTCAACATTACATAAATGATTATTCGGAAAAAAAACATACTGAAAAATGATTTAGTGGTGTGATTTAAGTAAATGTAGCAGAAAGATTTCCCTAATAAATATGCTAAGAACATTCAAGCATGTACAGTTTGTTGAACTAATATTTACAACATGGGCTCATTCTGAAAACGTAGCCCTATATACATTTCTGGAGATCGCAAATTAGTAGTCAGAGCTACATATGGCTGCATTTTGTCTTTAGAACAAACACTACAGGGCGGTGTGATGCCGTTCCTTTTCGCGCTTACCAGCTAACCGCTTGGACAGGTATGGACAGCTTTTCCGCTGCTATCAATTTGTCCAGTGGCTCGTCACATACATCAGAGGGTTTGAGACACAGAGTGGAGTTGACCATGACGATGGTGTTTGAGTCTGGCGAAGAACGGTTACAGAAAGCAGTTAAGACAAAAACAAAAGCCAAAATAAACAAATAAATAACAGGGTGAAAATGTGGTAAAAATCAAGCGAGGGCTTTCCTTCTTCTGGATTACTTTTTAAAACTGTCAATTTGGTTTAGGGAAGTGGGTGGGCGCCGGTCAATTGGTGCTTTTGAAAACACTATTGGTTGGGTTTAGGGAAGTAGGAGTGTGGGTCAGTCGATCGCTCAGTCAGTCAGTCAATCAGTCGACAGTGCCCTCTGGTGGATTTACGCAAAAACAACAGGCACTCGCAAAACAAAAACTTACCTCCTGGGATGTATTTGGCGCTCTCCAGAAATTTATATAGGTGTATGTTTTCAGAATGAGCCTGGGTTGGAAATAGTTTACAGATGTTATGGCTTTTTTTTCAACATTACATAATTGATTATTCAAATGATGATACAAAAAAATACCATATTAAAAAACGATTTAGTGGTGTGATTTAAGTGAATGTAGCAGTATGATTTCCATAATAAATTTGCTAAGCACATTTATACAAGCATGCACTTTTTGTAGAACTAATATTTATAACATAGACTCATTCTGAAAACGTAGCCCTATATACATTTTTTTTGAAGATGGCAAATGATGTAGCCAAAGCTTATTATTATTATATTAAAACAAACGCTACGGGCGGTATGACGCCACTTACCAGCTGACCACTTACTTTCGTATGGATTGCTTTTCCACTGTCACCAGTTTGTCCAGTGGCTCGTCACATACGTCATAGGATTTGAGACGTAGAGCAGAGTTGACTGTGACGACGGGGTTTGAGTCCAGTGAAGAACAGTTCCAGAAAGCAGGTAAGACAAAAACAAAAAGCAATTAATAAAATAAACAAGTTAATAACAGGGTGAGAATGCAATAAATCAGGCTGCCGAGCAGGCTTTTATTTTCTGGATTACTTTTAAAAACACTGTCGGTTGGGTTTAGAGAAGTGGGTGGGCGCTGGTCAATAATTTTTATAAACACTATCAGTTGGGCTTAGGGAAGGGGATGGGATTGATCGGTTTATTGGTCAGTCAGTCAGTCGACAGCGGCCTCTGATGGATATACATGAGAACAGTTTTTTTGCAAAAACTGCAAAAAATAAACTTAGCACCATGGACATATTTAGCATTCTCCAGAAATATATTTAGGGGTACGAATCAGAATGAGCCTGGGTTGAAGATTTAAAATGTAAAACAAACGTTCGTTTTTAAACATATAATATTACCATAGTTAATGTTCAAAAACAGGGTGAACCTATTTAAAATTTGTGAATGTGAAGATCTGATCTATCTCAGTTTATGAAATGCCCTTTAATGTACAGTTTCATATTTGTTATTACATATAATAAAGGTAATGAAAATGAATGAAGTCTTTTGAGAGAAACAAAATCAATTTTAAAAAGTGCAAATAACAGAAAAGCAGCTAACAAAATGATCGTAGGAATTAGTTGAATCTCTAGAATTTGATTAATTATGAAGCCATGAAAGTATAATTAATCATCAGGCAGCAGTTGTCTCTATGTTTTCTTATGCTTTGGGGGTCACTGGATGGAATCCAAAACATTTTCCCCTTTTATTATTATTTTTCAGGTTTTGTTGAATGCTTATTTTCCAGATGATATGTCTCACTATGCTCAGACCACCGTATAATGACACTTTATTCTCATTTTATTTTTAAAATGCACCCCAGCGGATAGCTGTTTGTACAGCCAGATTTGGTTAATAACCGCTAGAAGCTTTTATGTGTGTGAAAGATTGCTTAGATGTAACCACATAATTGCACTGTCAGGCTTGAACAAATTCTTTTTAATTACATAAATGTGTGACTCTTATTCAACCCCTGGACTGAAGGGAAAATAACCTCAAATACCTGACAGCAGGCCCTGAGATTAAGCCTCCAGTTAGCTTAGCACACTGCAGATGATACATTCCTTGTTCCATCCATCCATTGATCAATCTAACCATCCATGTGTCCATCCATTAATCCTGTTGATTCTAGCCACTGTCCATTCTATCTGTCCATGTACAGTTAAAGTCAGAATTATTAGCCCCCTGAATTATTCGCCACCCCGTTTATTTTTCCCCAATTTCTGTTTAACGGAGAGAAGATTTTTTTTTACATATTTTTAAACATAATAGTTTTAATAACTCATTTCCAACAACTGATTTATTTTATCTTTGCCATGATGACAGAAAATAATATTTGACTAGATATTTTTCAAGACAGATATTCTTCAATACAGCTTAAAGTGACATTTAAAGGCTTACCTAGATTAATTATGTTAACTAGGCAGGTTAGGGTAATTAGGCAAGTCATTGTATAATGATGGTGTGTTCTGTAGACTATCCAGAAAATAAATATAGCTTTAAGGGGCTAATCATTTTGACCTTTTTTTATTCAAAACTGCTTTTATTCAAGCCGAAATAAAATAAATAAGACTTTCTCCAGAAGAAAAACTATTATCAGACATACTGTGAAAATGTCCTTGCTCTGTTTAACATAATTTGGGAAAAATTTAAAAAAAAAAAAAAAAAGGGGGCTAAGCAGGGCTAATAATTCAACTGTATCTATACAATTGTTCTAGATTTGTTTGTTGGTCCTATCCCTCCACCCATTTTCATTCATAATTCCTTACATCTATCGATTGTTTGTTCTATCCATCTATACACACATCATGTTATCTATCTCTATCTATTGAATTATCTATTTGTTTGGAAACCATTGTTCCATTACCATCCATCCATCCATCCACCGATCCATTGATTATTCCATCTTGTTCTCCATTTTTTGTTCTATCCCTTTATCGTAAGTTCTATCCATCCATCATTTATCCATTATTACCATCCTTCTATACCTTGTTTATTCTTGTTTGTTCTACTCTATCCATCAGTCATACATTCTATTAATCCATCTACCCACACATCAATTTATTATATTTATTTGCTCTTTGTGATTATCTATCTATCTATCTATCTATCTATCTATCTATCTATCTATCTATCTATCTATCTATCTATCAAATCATCAATTTATTGTTCATTTTATCCATCCATCAATCCATCCATCGTCCATTCTATCTGGTTCAATTTTTTGTTCTATCCATCCATCATTCTTTAATCCATATGTACATAGCTAATTCGGTTCTATCATTGTTCTATATCCAGCCATCTATTCTATATCCATACTGTCCATCCATTTTTCCTTCCATCCATCAATCCATCCATCTTTGTTATTCATTCTATCCACTATTGTTCGTATGTCTATTAATTTAATAGTTATAGATGAATTACTATATGATTGTAACATCAATCTATCCATCCATTGTTCATTCTATTCCATCCATTCACCTATACATTCTTCTATACCTTATTTATTCTATCCATCTATTGTCCATTCAATCCAAATATCCCATCTATCTCTCATTCATTGGATCTATATATTTATTGTTTGTTCTATTCTATCTATCCATCCATCCATCCATCCATCCATCCATCCATCCATCCATCCATCCATCCATCCATCCATCCATCCATCCATCCATCCATCCATCCATCCATCCATCCATCCATCCATCCATCTATCTATCTATCTATCTATCTATCTATCTATCTATCTATCTATCTATCTATCTATCTATCTATCTATGGTTATACATTTAATTGTACAGAGTCTGACTGGGATTTAGTCACTGTTAAATGCTTCCAGTTGAGAACAAAGACAGTGTCACTTGCAGTAAACCGAGGTGGTAACAAAGTATAAGAAAGAGTCGTTTTATTCTGTGACACAGCTTTGCTAATTCAAACATGAGCTCATGTTGAACACAGCAACGTATAAATTATGAAATAGACCTGCTGTAACCAACTCCAGGGAGCAACAACCCCATACTGAAACTGAAAACTGACACGCATGCCAACATAGCTTAGTCCCACTTTGTAAGAAACATACCTAAATTAGCAGTTTTCTGTATTTTTTATTTATTTATTTATTTTTACATTTATTTATGCTGTTGGATTGCTTTATGAGACCTTGTTCTTCCTTCTAACAAATTTTAATGGTTTAATGTGATATATCATCTGGATTGGGGTTGTATATTGTGGTACAAAAACCTTTTAATAAACTGCCATTACATTTTCTGTTTTTATTTTATTTTCTGACTTATTTCTCAATATATTATTGTAACAAATATGGCCAATCAGACACAATTATTCTGCTTTTTATTCAACAAATACACCAACAACTTCTACCTAGAAAAAGACTGGATGGTCAGTTGTAATCCGATTCCAAGGTATTTACAACACAAAGGAACGTGCTCAGAACTGGACACACAGAAACCCGGAGAACTTCTAAAAGCTTCTTGCTTAGGACTGATGTTTTTAATGTAAACTTTTATTCTCTTTATGTGTAATCAGGTGTTTTGCAACAAGTCTCTTGCTCATGTAATAATGTTATGGTTTAAATACTTCTGCAATAAATGTTTAACTCTAAACAAGCTCCTAGATAGTTCATGTTTGATGTCCCTGCAAAGCTAACTTGGTGTACTGAACGATTGTTTAGATTTCATGTTAAAATATGTGCAACATATTAACATTTTAAGAAACGTGAACATTTCTGCATCAGTTTACAACAAAAATGCCTATGCAAATTACCTCACTTTGAAACCGAGAGTTAAACTTCTCATTGGCCAACTCTGCTCCGGAGGGTGGCTAAAAAACCATCCTTAGAAAAGCTTATGCCTAAGGCCACCGCCCAGAGACTCTAAAAGGCCCAGACCAGAAAAAGACTTGAACCCAGAACTACCCCAGGAGAACCCTAGAGGACTCCAGGGAGCAGGCGGGAACCCAGTCAAAATGGGTTAATTGCACAGCTCAGACATTCTCATCTCTGATGCCTTTCTTTTCCATCGAGAGTCTAGTTGTTTAGTGTACCGTGAAACCAGTTGTCAAACACGACTAGCCATTTTGCTGCTTCTGAACTTGAAGCAACCAACTCCACCCCACTCCAAGCGGGGACAAAGACCTGACGATCAGCTAGCCTCGTGCTCAACAGAGGGAGTTCTTCACATCACAAAAGGAAGGCAAGTAACACTTTCAGACTACCACTGAACTGGTGTAAACTAAATGTAACCTTAAAGAGACCATAGAAGGGTTAAATTGATTATTTTCGGTTCGCTTGGTTTGGTCTTGCAAAATCAGAGGTTTGTCCATCATTACACTCTCTCAAACTCTTATTTTGCTTTCTTTACTCTTCCATACACTTGTATGAATTTGTTTGTGTTAAGTGTTAGTTTCTGTTAGATTAGTCAATGAAGTTTTATTTTGTAAAAAGAATGGTGCCTGTGCATGTTTATGAATGTAATGTCTTAAACTTTGTCCTTGCTACCCTGCTTAAACATAAATAGGTTTTTAGTTTTGATAGCAACAGCCGTAATTGAACTTAAATGTCCATTTGAACAATTGCTGGACGATACGTTTGTTTGGAATTAAAGCAGGGGTGTCAAACTCAGATCCTGGAGGGCTACAGCCCTACACAGTTTAGTTCCAAACCTGCTCCAACACACTTGCTTGTAGTTTTCAAACAAGCCCGAAGGACTCAATTAGTTTAATCAGGTGTGTTTAATTAGGGTTGGAGCTAAACTGTGCAGAGCTGCGGCCCTTTAGGAACTGAGTTTGACACCCCTGATTTAAAGAGTTTGACACCCCTGATTTAAAGAGTCGATTCTTTTGAAGCCCTGTTCAATTAAATCTTCAATTCCCTTTGAGCTAGTTCGCAGCATTATTTCTTTTTTTCAAACTAAAACGTCAAAAAAGTCACTTTGTTAATTGCAGAATTGAATTTTCAACATCAAAAGTCGACAGAGCAGAAATCAAGGTCCCATGATGCAATTCACAACCGTAAAAAACATAAAACTCTTGTGAATCACAAAATAATTTTACAATGCATTCACAGAACCAAGAAAAACAATCATTTTGCCCAGCTATGAATAAACATTATGCACCCAGCTTCTGAAGTCACCGCCCTACCATACACACTTGAATAGCAGTACACAAGTAAATAGGCCTGTTCCCAAAGCACGTTTAATAAATTACAAATGTTGACTAAAGCAGTCCTGACCCTGCACTTAATAAACTTCCCTTCAGTCCCTGTAAAAGAGATCTATGTGCTTGCATTATATTTATGATCATTTCTTAACTGTAATACCAATGGTCCAAAAGACCTTACACATCTTAATCAGCAAAAATACGACTGCTCGCATATTTCACTTACAGCAGTCTGAATTGAAATGTAGCACAACAACCAGCCAATACACACTTACTGTACTGAAACTATAAATAAAAAATAAATCCCCCTTCGGTTTTCCAAAGATGGCAGCTTCCAAACTGTGAATAACTGGCTTTTTAAAACTAAAATATTAAACCTTTTTAAATGGTAAATCTGTGGTAGTTGTAGTTCCCTAATGTTTACCTCGTCATTTATTCTCCCTCATGTGGATTTAAACCTTTATGAGTTTCTTTCTTTCTGTTGAACACAAAAAAGATATCTTGAAGTATGCTTGTTTCGTAGTAGGAAACAAACTAGTATGGAATTTAATGGGTCCCAACAACCACCTTTTTCGATTTTCATTTAATACAAAATATCTTTGTATTTATCAGAAGAAACAAACTCAAATAGGCTTTGAAAAAGTTGAGTAAATGATGAGTAAAGGATGACGGATTGTCATTTTTAAGTGAACTATCCCCTTAAAGATACTAGAGGGCCATTTAGGTACAAATGTGTACCATTTGAAAAGCGACTGCCCAAGTGACCCCCAGAGCCCATTCATTAATTTTCTTTTGGCTCAGTCTCTTATTTACCAACTATTGCAGCATATGTTTTACACAGCAGATGCCCTTCTAGCCACAACCCAGTACTGGGAAACACTCATATAGTATCTCATTCACACACACACACTCATACACTATGGCCAATTTAGTTAATCCATTTCACTTATATCGTAAATCTTTGGACTGTGGGAGAAACCAGAGCATGCAGAGGAAACCCACAGCAACACGAGGAAAACATGCAAACTCCACACAGAAATGCAAACTGGCCCAGCCAGGACTCGAACCATCAACCTTCTTGCTGTGAGGGGATGATGCTAACCACTGAGCCACCGTGTCAGCCACCCCCAGAGCTTTGTAATTTTATATCCAATATTAACTTCAGCATTTAAGCTTTAAAAAGAACCATAAAGGTATTATAAAAGTAGTAAAGACTTAATTCAGTCTGTTGGAGCATTATTATTCATTAGCATGTGATAATTTCAACATGGCTGTTAAGGTCATGGTTCTTTCCATCCTTTACTCTATCCATCCGTTTTCTGTTCTGTATACCAAGTTTAGTATTATTTTGTTGTAACTTGTTTAGCATTATGTAGTAATTTGTTTAGCCAATAGCATTGCAATAGACTCAGTGTAGCAAATAATGCCAAATATACAAGGAAAGTAAACTATGCCTTCAACCAATGCAAGAAGAAATCTTTCAGACCAGTTCCGTCAATCAAATCAACCAACTCATTGAAAAGATCTACAGTATTTGAAAAATGCAGATTCACTGTCACAAACTCACCATAGTGAAATGAGATGAACATTTTTATATAAAATTTTGGTCACACTTTATTTTTTATGCACAATTCTTGCTATTAACAAACCCATTAACTAAGACTTTTACCTCAATAAACTACTAATTAGCTTCTTATTAATAATAAATTAATATACAGTAGTAGCTGAGTTTTGTGGCTCTCATGTTTGTATATTTTTTCACACAAGTTGCACTTCACGCAACCGATACTGCTGTTGTCTCTTGCTGCAACTATTTCTGAAAAACGGTTGCAAACCATGTTCCAAACATTAGATTAAGCAGCCAGAACTTTTGTAAATAATGCAAATTCCTGACCTCAATTTCTCCCACAGTTCGTCTTCTATCTTCAAATTTATTTTTCCATTTTTGTAGCTGGCAGTGGAAGATACGTGATGTGTTACATGATGCCAAAGGTTTGAGGACATCACGAAAGTTACTTTGCTAGGTAGACCACACACCAAAGCATTCTTGCAGGACTCCCTGAGTTCATAAAGATTTTTTGGTTTGATTTTTTTTCTTCAATGCCTCCTCCTTCATCTTACCCCAGAAATGCTCAATAATGTTCATTCTTGTGACTGGGTTGGCCAATCCTGGAGCACCCTGACCTTCTTTGCTGTCAATGGAGGCTGAAGTATGAAGAGGAGCGCTATCCTGCTGAAGAATTTGCCCTAATTTAATGGGCAGCACAAATGCCTTGAAATTAAAATCCACTCTGCAGATCTCTCGCACACCCCCATACTGAATGTAAACCCAAACCATGAGTTTTCCTTCACCAAACTTGACTGATATCTTTAAGAATCTTGGGTCCATGCAGGTTCCAATAGGTCTTCTACAGTATTTGTGATGATTGGGTTGCAGTTCAACAGATGATTCATCTGAAAAATCTACCTTCTGCCACTTTTCCAAATGATCAACTAGAGTGTACTAGGCCTTCATATTATAACCTTATCAAAGAACTTAATAAAATATGAAAATAGATATTCCTTAATATTAATATAGGCTAAAGAAAATTACACCCAACATACATGGACTTTTTAATTTAGTTTTTAATGACCCACCACAACCCGCTGGTTATAAGGACAACCCGCACATATTAGGGATGTAGAATAATATCCTACTTTATAAGTGCTAATTCACTGATAATATATTAATAATAGGCATGTAATAATACAGCACACTCTCAGAAATAAATGTAAGCGAGCTGTCACTGGGGTGCTACCTTTTCAAAAGGTACACATTTGTACCTGAAGGGTCCATATTGGTACCTCAAAAGTATTTAATAGTACCTAAAAATTTTAAGAGGAACACTTTTGTACTTTTTAGGTACTAATATGTACCCTTGAGGTATTACAGTTTTTCTCAGTCGCTTTGGTGCATTTCTCACAACTCTATTTACATTAGAACAACAGTTAATGCATTTCTCAAAACAATTAGTCATTTGTGCACATCACAGTAGCAGTTTCTCATTCCTTCCAACAAACTGTGAATGATTTTGGACATGCATCAATTGCTTTCATACAACTCTTTGCTGTTTCTTGTACTCAGATACCTCACTAAATGCAGTGATGTCTAACTTTACTGTAGTTTTCAAATGG
The DNA here is from genome assembly GCF_903798145.1 of Danio aesculapii. Taxonomy (NCBI): domain Eukaryota; kingdom Metazoa; phylum Chordata; class Actinopteri; order Cypriniformes; family Danionidae; genus Danio; species Danio aesculapii. The sequence continues at coordinate 32,610,681 of NC_079445.1, read as the reverse complement.
CTGTGTAAATAGTATATAGTGCTGTTTTGAGCATTTTCAGGACGTGTCACCAAAATCGGACTTTTTTGCATTGGAAAACCTTTACAGAGTAAACTGTCATAATGAAAACATGACAAAGCCATTTGACTACCTTGTTCATAAACAATGGTGTCAGGACGTTTGACTTTGATGACACTAACGCTTTCATTGACACGATAATTTTCTTTTGAGGAACGAGCTATCCATTTTGAGCAAGTGACACGCTTTTGCAGGTTATCCACTAGGTTTTGCAGTTTGTACTAATTGTTTTGAGAAATGCACCAAAGCCACAGAGAAAAACTAATATGGACCTTTTAGGTACAAAATTGTACCTTTCAAAAAGCTAGCACCCCAGTGACAGAACACGCAACTTTATTGCTGAGAGTTTAGTAAATGGTGTGAATTGTTACTTAAGCTAGTGATATAATGGAGAGTATTTTGAACCATTTTAATGACTCTTTTCAAATATATCTGTGTGCAATTCAAATGTAAAATCCCTGTTTATTGTAATGGCATGAATACAAACAATGAAAACAAAAGAGAATATGTCATACAGATTTACAGAATACAAAGACGACTAAACAATAACACAAATGACCAACTTTTGCCCAATCTAATCAGATGTCTAAATTAAGTGCATATTAACAGTCATAGGTTCAAATCTAAACCAAATCTAAACTTGATCTTCCCTGCTAAAACATAATCTTACCCCAATCTGCAGGACCCATGGTTCCTCTTTCTCCATTTTCCATCCGCTGTGTCAATATAGAGCGCCGAGCCATGTTAAATAAGCTGATTAGATTCCCCTTTTCTCTGCTAGAAAAACATGGAGGAGAAAGCAATCAAAGGGAATCAAATATCATTGCACATCATCTGAATTTTTTAACCCATGCTCAATTCCTTTGACCTAATTAAAATCAAACAAGTGCTAACTGGAGTGTTAGATAGTAGTCGAGAACCATTACTCTGCCTAACGCTCTGCAGTTTACCCATTTTCTCTCCTCGGCAGTGGGATTTGCTGATGTTGTTGTGTACCGTAAGGGGTCATTTTAGTCTGACCCTTGCTAAACCTTGCTATACATGATTACAGATGAGATGTGTGAAGTAAGCTCTCCTGGGGTTATGGACAAGTTGAAGAGAGTCCCACAGGAGCCATGTTTACTGTACGAAGGCCACCGAGAGGTTCCTGCTCCCATTTTAGGCACACACGCACTCACACACCGACCTTGGGGATGTTTTTCACACTCATACATACACACAGGAGTTTGTGATCCCGCTGAGAGCCAGTGGATGTTAATGTAACAGATGTGAGGATGATTGGTGAGCGCGTATATCATCAGGACATGTAAATAACAAAGCACTATTCAGAAGGGAGTTGTTATATTTAACAGCGTCTTTGTAATTACTAAAGCGGTGTTTGGATGTGCACCTATTGAAATAAGAAGATAAATGTGCAAAATATGAGGTCAGTAGCTATTTTAGACTCAGCCACACATGCTCAAGCATGTAGCATTTAAGTGATTTATTGGGAAACATTATTTTCTTTTAAAAAATACCTTAAAATACACTGATTAAAATTATGCAACATAATGTAATGTCTACATTAAATAATTTGATTTAGGTAAAAATAAAAACTTATTCTACACTACTAGACAAAAGTCTTGTCTCCTTTCCAAGTTTTAGGAACAACAAATAATAACTTGATTTCTAGTTGATCATTTGGTATCAGAAGTAACTTATATGAAAGACTAAGACCTCTAGATTACGCTTATTTTAGAAAAATAAAATATGATGATGCCTTGATTTTTAATTATTTAATTAGGAGAGTAAGGTCTAACTTAGACAAAATTCTTGTCACTTAACAGAAATAATGTACAGTATAGAATATAAAGTCATGGTGCAGTGGAAAAAGAATTAATATTGTGTATGACTCCCATGAGCTTGGGTGCATGCATACATCTCTGCAGTGACTCAAATAACTTATTAATAAACTAATGTGTAATGGCAAAGAAAGCGTTCTTGCAGGACTCGCAGAGTTCATCAAGATTCTTTGGATTTATCTTCAATACCTCGTCCGTCATCTTAACCCAGACATGTTCAATAATGTTCATGTCTGGTGCCTGATCTGGCCAATTCTGGAGTATCCTTTCTTTGCTTTCAGGAACTTTGATGTGGAGGTTGAAGTTGGAGGAGTGCTATCCTGCTGAAGAATTTGCCCTCTCCTGTGGTTTGTAACGTAATGTGCAACATAAATGTACATGAATACTGAATGCAACCCCAAACCATGACTTTTTCCTTCACCAAACTTGACTGACTTCTGTGAGAATATTGTGTCCATGCGGCTTCCAATAGGTCTTCTGCAGTATTTGTGATGATCGGGATGCAGTTCAACAGATGATTCATCCGTAAAAAATCTACCTTTTGCCACTTGTTCAAATGATCAACTAGAAGTCACGTTATTATTTGCTCCTCTTACAACAAGCCTTTAGCTTATAAACAGCGTTGGATGTAATCAATTACATATTTACTGCAAAAACTTTTTTTTTCTTAAAACGTAGTGTACAAGAGGGAATTATTTTTCATTCGTTTTTAAGTTACTTTTACTTGCCTAAATACTGCACAGACTGTATATCCAAGAGGTAATATCAATTCAGATAAACAGTGAAATTTATTTTTGGCACCACTTTATTTTGATGGTCCATTTTGAGTATTAGTAGACTGTCTGCTTAATATCTGTTCATACTGCTCCTTCAACAGACATTGAACTTAATATAAGAAACTTTGCAAGTACATGTCAATTTGCACTAACCCTAACCCCAACCTAACAGTCTTCTTACAATCTAATGATGTAACTTTTCAAACGGACCAGCAAAATAAAGTGTGACCTATTTTTTTTAGTTATGCAAGTATATTTTGATTTATTTTTTAATTTCCCTTCGGCTTAGTCCTTTTATTAATCAGAGGTCACCAAAGCAGGATGAACCACCAACGTATCCAGCATATGTTTTACACAGCGGATGCCCTTCCAGGTGCAACCCAGTATTAGGAAACATCCATACAAACTCATCCCCACACATACACTATGGCAAATTAGTTTATTCAATTCACCTATAGCTCATGTCTTTGGACTGTGGGGAAAACCAGAGCACCCAGAGGAAACCCACGTGAACACGGGGAGAGCATGCAAACTCCACACAGAAACACCAACTGACCCAGCGACCTTCTTGCTGGCAAATATATTTTGTAGAATAACATTATATTTAACTAAAAAGTTACATTTATCAAGAAAGATTGCACTTGCTTATGGAGCAATGAACTGAATAAGCAATTAATAGTATGTTTAAAATATGGTATCATAAAAAAAAAACAGTTGGCAGTTCATTCCGCTGTGGTGACCTCTGATAAATAAGGGAATAAGCTGAAGGAAAATGAATGAATGAGTTTTGAGTCAAGTATTAGATTACTTATTGCGTAAATAATTTACTTAAGTAATTAGAAAATACAATTCTTTTTTTACAATTAGAAATACAATTATATTTTAATTAATAATTAATTCATTGCTTTTCTCAGGTAACCTAAACAACAGTGCTTTTAAGTATGTTTATTATGTTTAAAATTAATTAGTTTAAAACTACTGAGTTATTTACACTATTTTATTGTTGCTTTTATTGCTTAGTATAGTGACCTTCTATGTTATGACATTTCAAAATGACACATTCATATCTATGTTCTGTGTATTTTCAACATCATCTAGTCTTCAATACCACATGAAAAATACTCTATTTTTATAATAACTACTATTGTGTTTTTAATAATGGATTATTAATAATTAATAGAATTTCACACTTTATGCTGCCTCTGCAATGGTTGTTCATTCTGATCTAATTCTCTCCATCAGTGAAAAAAAAAAGGTCATAAGTGGAAATAAAAAGGTTTTCACATTTCTATTCGTGATTGGATTGACAGAAAACACATTGTAACATGTAATAGACCCTTCATTGGATCCCAAAACTACACTAACCACCAACTTATATTACCTGGAAAGTTTTGAATTTCTCAGAAACAGCAAGATATTTTACTTCAGTTCTGACATTCAGCGAAGGTCAAAATAAACAAGAAAAGTGTGGATATAATATGAAACCAAGATTAGATTTCTCAGAGGATCTCCGACTAGCCAAATAACAGTAGGTAATTAGCTCCTTCATTTTTTTTGCTTTAACTCAGGTAGTGAGAGAAAAAAAAAAAAACAGGTTTGATTCAGAAGGGATTAAAATCACAAAGGACATATGACAAACACAAATTTACCATACCTGCTCTGAATTTTGTATGAGAAAAAAGTGTTGTGGACTCAAAGTCAGAAGTTATTATAAATACAAACTGAAAGTCTTTGAATGCTGGTGATTTGTATCACTTTTCTATTACAGTGGCCTTCAATGTAAAGTTTAACAAATTGGCTTTCGTTTCTCAAAACCTTTTTGTTGTTCAAAATAAACACGTATTCCAATTTTTGGGGTTATAGACAACTAACATTTTTATCACAGACCAATTGGTGGTAATTGGTTTAAGTTTACTGCAACTTTCTTTTATAATATGTACAATACTCATTTATAAACAGGCAACAGACACTCACCGGCCACTTTATTAGGTACACCTGTCCAACTGCTCATTAATGCAAATTTCTAATCAGTTAATGACATGGCAGCAACTTAATGCTGTCTACTGCAGTTCAAACCGAGGATCAGAATGAGGAAGAAAGGTGATTTAACTGACTTTGTATTTCTGAAACTGCTGATCTACTGCGATTTTCATGAACATCAATCTCTAGGGTTTACAGAGAATGGTCTGAAAATCTCCAGATATCAATCCAATAGAGCACCTTTGGGATGTGATAGAACGGGAGATTCCCATCATGGTTGTGCAGCCCACAAATCTGCAGCAACTGCATGATGCTTTTATGTCAATATGGACCAAAATCTTTGAGGAATAATTGCCGTACCTAGTTGAATCTATGTCACGAAGGATTAAGGCAGTTCTGAAGGCAAAAGGGGGTCCAACCCGGTAATAGAAAGCTGTACCTAATATAGTGGCCGGTGTGTGTTTATTAGGGAAAACAAATCTAATTGCAATATTTATTATTATATGAACATATTTTTTATTTATTTAGAAAACAATATTTCAATCTTTTAACAAATGTAAAACAATGGAGCTTTATTCTGGTGAAAATGTGTTAATAATAGACCGGATCATTTTGTTATTATTGTTTAACCATACAAAAGATTTCGATTTAAAATAAATTCCTCTTAAACATTCTCATTTAGACTTAGACTTTATTTTGAACATGTTAAAAAAAAATCCAATGAAACAAAGCAATTAATACAACTAAATACAAAACAATCTTAATCTCATACATGTCTGAGAAGGAATAGGAAGAAGCATTTGCTTACCCAACAAAGAATAATGAAAAGCGAAATTATGTTTTATGCCTAAAAATTGGGCATCAGTTATGAATATGAAATGTACATACATGTCATTTTTAAACCACAATTAATACTAATTAATAAAAAATTATATATATATATATATATATATATATATATATATATATATATATATATATATATATATATATATATATATATATATTAAAACATCTTACACCAAACTCTTAAAGCCTTACAGTGGTTGTACAGTTCCCCACATGCATCTACTGTAACTGCATTACCGTCAACACTTTCAAAATTATATTCATATACTGTATACCAACCTCAACTAAATGCTGTCATTAGATCTGTCCAACCCTGAGTGAACATCACCTCTCTAGAGATCCATCTTCACCACTGCCTCCAAACTCCCAACATAAAGCCACTCGGTATTATTATTATAAGTCCCGGTATTATTATCTAATCAAAAGCCCCCTGTGTGTGTCTGTGTGCCATTAATTCATTAACGACGCCTGGTTATGCTCAGTGGAACACAAAACCCTCCCACAGCAAACACACGTACATACACACACATACTAAAAGACTGAATAGTGTGCAGATGTGTATTTAAACACACACAAACTTACACATACTTTACACAGCTGTGCCCTTTCACACACCTGCACACCAAACTCATATTTGATATCCATTCACACGTACAGTTGAAGTCAGAAATATTAGCACCCTGAATTATTAGCCCCCCTGTTTATTTTTTTCCCCAATTTCTGTTTAACGGAGAGATTTTTTTTAACACATTTCTAAACATAATAGTTTTAATAACTCATTTCTAATAACTGATTTCTTTTATCTTTGCCATAATGACAGTAAATAATAATTATTAGATATTTTTCAAGACACTTTAATACAGCTTAAAGTGACATTTAAAGGCTTAATTAGGTTAATTAGGCAAGTTAGGGTAATTAGGCAAGTTATTGTATAATGATGGTTTGTTCTGACTCGAAAAAAATATATAGCTTAAAGGGGCTAATAATATTGACTTTAGAAATTAAAAACTGCTTTTATACTAGCTGAAATAAAACAAATAAGGCTTTCTCCAGAAGAAAAAAATATTATCAGACATACTGTGAAAATTTTCTTGCTCTGTTAAACATTCCTTGCGTTTTAACCTCCTGCTGCTCCTCGCGTTTTTACCGTTGCACACCGTGCACTCACAGTTTGGAAAAATGTCAACTCTGAGCGGAAAAAGCATGTTACGTCAGTCACGTCTGTTTCATTCTCCAATCAAATGCAAGCAGAGGTGGGGTTTCCACCTCTCCATTTTGGAATGAAAATTCCAATAAAACAGCAGCATATTATAAGTCTGTAAATAAACTATTAAAAGTGCTGATGATTTTCATAGTAAGAATTGTATTGTCGTCTTTCAGGTTGTATCTCAGCTTTAATGTGCTTTTAAAATAATAAAAAAAACAGAAGCAGCTGCTTGCCATCGTGACAGCAATGAGATCCAACGGACAGCCGATAACTTTCACTCCAAAATGGCGGAATCACGGGACTGTTGCTGGGCGCTGCTGTTGCAATGGAATGTTCTATTAAGTGTCGCCTCTTGGTCATTCTAAGCTCTTTGGTTGAGGTGCCTGCAGTGTTTGTGTTGTCAAGACGACGGCGACTTTTGAGGATGGAGGAGAGACTTACGGTCGTTGTTTTGAGTTATCCGGTGCTGTTTAACTCACAAATTGAATTATTAAATACTAAAATTATACCAATATCAACAGCAACACTCGCGCACAATAGGCAGCTGATTCAGTCATTGCCTAGTGACATAAAAAGCGCACCACACTTTTTTTCTTGTTAGCAGAAAAGGCAGTGAAGTGCGCCTCGTGTGATCAGCCCCTTAGGCAACATAGGCTCATTCTGAAAACGTAGCTTTTTATGTATCTGGAGTACGTGAGGCTGCATTTCGTTTTTAAAACAAACGCTACAGGGCAGTATGTCGCAGTTTTCTTTCACGCTTAGCAGCTGACCACTTAACTCAGAGATGTACCTCCTGGGACAAAATGAACCTCCTGGGACATATTTGGCACTCTCCAGAAATGTGTATAGGGTTACGTTTTAGAATGAGCCTGGTTTGGTTTTAGGACATGCATATGGAACTGTGTGCTAATACTTTTTCACATATTTTGCCACGTGTGTTCATTTTACTATTAATTTTTGCAATTTTGGAAGTTTCAAATAAATGTGACTATCCAACACTATTATACAGCCTGGAATAGCCAGGATAAAATTTTAAGTTATTATACTCAGATAGTGTTTGTTTGACAGCAAACAAAAGCCATATACACTGAAGATAGCTTAAGGGTGAGTAATTTATAGGGTAATTAAATTTTTTTCCTTGACAACAGTATACCATGATTATGTATTGTTCCCACATCCAGCCTTTGAAATGAGTGTTGGGCAGTAATGTCACTACTAGCTTAACTACATTTCTCAGTGACGTGGCAGTAGCGTCGCTACTTTGTAAATCCAATAGCTTTTCAGTAGCAAAACAATTTTTTTAGTCAAGTAGTGTCCACACAAGCTACATTTACCGATCGCAGATCAATAAGTGACAGCACCAGCACCTGGAGCAGACAGCACCTTCTTCTTGCTTTACGATGGTTGACAATGATGGTTGCTTTACCATGGTTGGAAAGATGACTGAGGGAGAGGAGGTCTATATATATATATATATATAGCTTACTGTAGTAAAGGCTAAAGTATACTACGGTAATTACTATTATTTCATGATAGTTATTAATGATTCTACAACATGTAAGTTAGTGTGATTTAATGCTTATTCGTAAATATTTACCTTTACTGTACATTACTATAGTATTTTAAATGCGTAACACCTAGTTTAATTGGATTTTTTGTTTTTGCTGTTATATACTATTATTTATTTCTGTTTGGTACAATATTATTCACAGTAAATAACTAAACTGAACAATTGTGCCTCATATGATTCATTGACAGTTTTAGTGATCACTAAGCTTACAAAAAAATAGCTTACAAATGTAGCTAAGCTACTTTTGCAAAGTAGCTTTTAGCTTAGTTTGCTACATTTCCAGGTTGTAACTTTTAGTGTAGTTAAGCTACATTTTAAGTAGTGTAGCTAATAGCTTAGCTAACTACATTTTCAAGTCTCTTGCCCAACACTGTTTGAAATACAACAAGCTGTAAATGCTAATATTCCTACCAGTTTTATTCCTCTTAATTGCAGGTGCAGTACAGACTACAAATAGAGAGCCTATGGAGAGCTGCAGACCGGACTGGAGCACAAATATGTATTCATTTGTCATGCAGCTCACTAAAGCACCTCAGGAAGACATTGCTTTTAAAAACAAACAGAATCCAGCGGATCAATTGCTGTGTGTGCGTGAGTCTGTCTGCACGGTCTGGGAGAGGGAGAGCTTAGCTCGGTTAGACTCTGTTTGACGTCTGCCTTGAAAATGGATTAACATGAACATCTCTGTACCTCACCGCAGCTGTGTTCACAACACAACCCCCCGCTCTCTTGCTTTCTATCCACACTGCTGTCCAAACCGCCTGCCAACAGAGCTGCGCGCAGTGTGACACTGGCACTGGGCTCATTTGCAGGATTATCTGTAGTGGACAGACCCGCGCACACACATATGCATGCACGTGCACATGCTTTTTCTCTCTCTCTCTCAAACACACACACATATGGGTTTCTGTCCAGATGCATGCACATACATACACTCTTGTTGATTAGATAAGCGTGTTCATTTATTAATACACATAGATGTGCAGAGGTGGGTTGGAGGGGGGGGGGGGGGGTTGCGGGCAGTAAAGGAGGTTTCTAGGGCAACAATGTTTAGTATTTATCACCTTTATCAGGAAATTGAGAATCTCTGAACGTTTGTGTTTGTTTGTGCGTGTGTGTGGAATTTAAACCAGCACAGGAGACTGGAGAGGCACTTACTGGGAGAGATTTAAAGTCCCACTGAAATCAAAATTCAACTTTTTGTGTGTTGTTAGTATCAACATGTTAGTATTAATGGTCATGTCAAGTGCTTTGACGTGCATTTTTTTATTCAAAATTTGATGTAATCTCACATTAAACAAGAAGACGTGATTGGACATTTACAGTAGTAGCTCCCCCCTTCTTAAAAAAACAGCCAAGAGTGGTATGTTTTTATCACAGCTCTGCCAGTGAGAGCGGTTGGGGTCAAGCACATCAACTGAAAAGAAAACGAGAAGTGTTTTGAAGGGTGCGGGACATGTAAAATACTAGAGACTGGTCGGAAGATTTTATGAGAAATGGAAGTATGAGGGGATGTCACAAAATTTTGGTGACCTTTTAGGCAGAAGTGATAATGTTTGGATGTTTTTATCTTTTAAATGTGAACTGTCACTGTTTTGCAGCACACTAGTATGTATGTATATATATATATATATATATATATATATATATATATATATATATATATATATATATATATATATTTATTTCTGTCTTGTTTTTGATTCTGATTGGCTGATAGCTGTGCGATATTCTGCAAATAACAGCTCTTCTAGAGCCTCTTAACCCTTCACCCTTGTGTATTACTCCGCCCACACACAGCAACAAGCAGAGGACACTACAGTTTGACAAATATTGTTGCTGTTGGACAACATAATGTACTTTTAAGGCTTTTTTAGTTGAGAATGTAGTTGTTAAGATTGCAACTATGTAGTTTATTTATAAGGATAGTGCCTATTTTTAATATTTATCTGAGATACAACTCATCGGTCTCCATCAGCCTGTCATTGAGCAGAGCAAAGACACTTGACTTTGTCCATCCACAAGATGTTGACAGAAACTACATAATAAGCCCTGAGAAGAGAAAAGATCTGCGTATTTTCAAACTACAGTTGATCAAATCATTATAAAATTGGTGAGTGACATTGTAAGTCAATCTTTGTTTTTTTATGTTGCGGTGCAGTATTTATGTGTTCAGCTTTTTTCTTATCGCTAACACAACAGTAGTCTGGTATGTAAGTATATCCCTGTCAATTTTAAAATGCAATTGCAAATTGCACGTATCCTGCAACGGTAATTTTGTTTTGCCATTTTTTTAATTTGCATTTTTTTTTTTTATTATTATTGCATTTGAAAATTTTCTGGGATACACTTCCATAATCTGGTAGTAATTGCGTTGCTTTGGCTTTTTCTGGGTTAATTATTGTGATATCCCAATTGCAACAGAGAAATACTGGGAAATCTCAGTAGATTGATGGTATTTCATGCCGTTCAGCCTTATCATCTTAAATTACCAGCAAAATCACCTGTTTTGTCTTCACTTTAGACATTACACTAGAGAATCATTCAAATACTAGCTCCAAAGTGACACTGGTGAATTAGCAACAGTTTCTGCTGTTCTGATGGTCAGCTGAGGATATGAAGGAATGGCAGAAGAAAGTAGTTCCTCATAGGGTTTTTAGACTCTCTGTGTTTGATTTTCTTTTTTATATACTCAATTATGTCGTCGAACTGTTGTATATACGCAATATCAAATGAGTAGCAGTGCGATATGGCTGTATATCGTCACTGTTGGGACACTAAGGACAACACACGCCTCCCACCAGTGCCGATATACAGCCATATTACACTGCTACTCATGTGATATTGCTCATATATCTCTAAAATTACAATACTGATTCATCTAAAAAAATGTATTTTCATTTCATGGGACCTTTAAGGTTAATGTATCTATGAGCTAGCATGCTCTAAAACAAAGATTTCAATTTGTATTTAGATGATATTGGCATTTAAAAAAAAAAATTATATATATATATATATATATATATATATATATATATATATATTCTCACTTATAATATGAATAAATGTTTTTTATGATATCACAGTGCACTTCTCATCAGATCTTCAGACCAATCAAACAACTATATTATCTAAAGTGTCCTGCCTCCGACAAGAGTTGGCTGAAATCGTCCCTTACTATATACACATGTAACTGAAAGTTCATACCGAGGGTTCAACATGACATATTCAATATGCTCTCACTTGTTTATTTGTTGTTATTTATTATTATTATTTTAGAAGGAATTAAATTTATATGTGGTTTCAAACTTGAGACTTGGCCGGTTTCATCTGAAAACAGTGCCAGACCACCTCCTGAAATGGTTTGAGCAATCTGATTTAAATCTGTCTCAAATGCGTGTCTAAGTTATCCGATCAGAAAAAAATGAATGAAGTAACCAGGTGTAAACAGCTGATAAGCTGAAACAATGTCAGTTCTAGAGGAAAAACAGAAGAGTAATACAACGGTTTGCAGAGTATGTAATCATAACCCCAGTCAACTTTTCCACTGGACATACACCAGCTGTAATGAAGCAATGGAGAAGGTGAGGAATGAGGAAATGTCTTTTTTTTTTAGTCTCTTGTATGGTGGTGCTAGAAGATTCAAGCACATCAGATACTGCAGTTCTGTTTCGAAACATTCTTAGGCATCTTAGGAAAGGTGACTGATTTGTAATGCTCTACATTGGCTGCCAATTCAGGCGGCATACAAATATGCTGCTAATTCAGAGACTCACTCACAGTTTTAGCAAAGGAACATGAGGAGGAGGATGTGAGACTCTAATATCCATAAATATATAGCACATACATATTTTGGGCTAAGTGGTCCATTTTCTTTCCATCGGTATAAACTTATAAAATTAAATTAAATTAAATAAAAGCACCAGTTTTCTCACTTTCATCCTCAATGTACTGTATTTTTTCCCTCACGCTGAACTCATCTCAATGTATTTTTGGATCTGAGAGGAACTACGGGAAGGATCATTCAGTTTCTCTATTGGTTAATTACATTGTATACCTTTTGCAACAAGCTTTGTGTTGATGCTCTTAAAATGCTGTCTCTTAAAACAGAGCACATGTGTACAAAAGCTTGTGCTTCAGCAGACAGCTAATTAATGCCGAGCAGAACTCCTCTATATCCAGCTCCTCTTTATTCCTCTGCTTCCTCTCTGAAGCTCCATGTCATTTTCCGCATTTGCTGTAAAGGAACGTCAAGTGCAGACTAGATAAGAAAGCAACACAATTATGAATATATTTGCATCCTATCTTTAATTAGGACTTCTGTGATTCTACTCGCTAACCTATTTCACAGTGACAAATTTGAAAGTTCAATCAATTGGAGCTTGAAAGTTGTGATGGAAGCGGGAGGATGAAGCAATCAGATACTTGAGACAGCGCTGCTCGCTGTTGAGCATTTACCCTAAAATGAAGCGTGGCAGTAGATTGAACAGCCTTTTGCATGGTCCGATGAAGTCATGGAGCAAAGGCAGGCGAGGGAAGGAGACACAGCTGACCGGCCCATCTGTGATTGCAGAAAATATTTCAAAAGACAGCCATGTGCCTTGAATCTTTAAAAGAGCCGCGTGTGCTGCGCATGTTTAAAAGATACAGGTGTGTCTTGCATGTTAAAAAGACTGCTTGTGTGTCCCGCATTTTAAAAAGGCTTATGTGCACTATCAAAAGTCTTCTTTCAGGCTGGCCGGCATTGATAACGATACGTCGCTTTACAGCAACACAATATTAAATTTAGACTGGATTATGGCTGTAGCAAAGGTTCTAAGCTGAGTTTTAAAGGGAAAATAATGCATTCAAAGCTTTATCCATGACTGTGTGCAATAAAAGCTATTCATATATTCTCCCTAAGAGGTTACACTAAATAAAAAAGCATGGAAATTAATAAGTAAATATTTGAACAAAAACACAATAGAACAATAATAGGCAACCATATACACTGAGTTCTGCGTGAACAGCTTGCATATGCAAGTCTGCATCCAAATACTATTGGAAGAATAGCCTGATAGCAGATTTAGCACGTTCTTTGTATGTCTGTGATAGGCTTTAGTTTCATTGTTAACATGTTTTTGATAGGTTCAAGTTTTAAGCATGTTTAGCACATTGCTACTATGTTTTAAAATTTTGTTTCCATGAAGTATTGTTATCTTGTGTTAGGTTACTAACATGTTTAGATTACTGTTATCATGATTTAACAAGGCTAAATTTAATTAGCGCACTTTTAAACATGTTTTTAATGCAATTTAGTACAATGCTAACATGTTTTAACAGGTTCATAACATTGAACTTCTGTATGTTGCTAAAATGTTAGCTAAGAGATGCTATCAAGTTTTAACATACTGAAGTTTGACACATTGCTTGTTGCTAGGTATATGACATAATTTAATTCAGTTCTAATGCTTTAACAGATTCTTAGCATGTTCATATTGCTACCCTGTTTAGTCAATGTTAGCATAATTTAACACAGCTAAAACTAGTTAGCACACTTTTTAACATGTTAATAATACAATTTAGTCACTGTTAGCATGATTTAACAAGGCTAATAATTAGCACATTTTAACATGTTTATAATACAATTTAGTACAATGCTAATATGTTTTAACAGGTTGAACAACTGTATGTTGCTAAAATGTTTGCTAAGAGATGCTATCAAGTTTTAGCATACTAAAGTTTACACATTGCTAGTTGCTAGGTTTATGACAGAATTTAGTACAGTTCTAATGTTTTAACAGATTCCTAGCATGTTCATATTGCTACCCTGTTTAGTCAATGTTAGCATAATTTAACACAGCTAAAACTAATTAGCACACTTTTTAACATGTTTATAGTACAATTTAGTACAACGCTAACATGTTTTAACAGGTTCTTAACATTGAACTTCTGTATGTTGCTAAAATGTTTGCTTAGAGATGCTATCAAGTATTAACATGATGTTTTAACACATTGCTAGTTGCTACAGGTAGGTTTATAATATAATTTAGTACAGTTCTAATGTTTTAACAGATTCTTAGCATGTTCATATTTCTACCATGTTTAGTCACTGTTAGCATGATTTAACACTTTAACACAGCTAAAACTAATTAGCACACTTTAACATGATTATAATACAATTTAGCACAACGCTTACATGTTTTAACAGGTTCTTAACATTGAACTTATGCATGTTGCTAAAATGTTATCTAAGAGATGCTTTTAACATACTGAAGTTTTAACACATTGCTAGTTGCTAGGTTCAGTCATTCATTCATTTTCTTTTCATTTTCTTGTTGTACGTTTTGTCAGTTTAGTGGCTAATTCATAGTTCAATTGGACGAAAATGTGCGATTTTTAAAAGGAGATGCTGAACTAAACCAAACCCCACCCCTAAACCCAACCATCATTGGAGAGTGAGCAAATTGTACTAAATCATTCGAATGAGACTTTTCAAATTTATACGAATGAGCGACTAAATAAAAAAGTTATAAAATGTCTTGAAACAATGACAACGTTTACATGGACATCAGTAATCAAATTATTTGCTTTAATCTGATTAAGACAATAATATGATTAAGGTGTATACATGAGTTGCTTTTTGAATGTTCCTTTCATGATCCCGTTTTACATGTTACAGTACATAATTTGATTAACGTCATTGTGTCACCACGCTATCCATGTTTCCTCCAGAGTTTCATGTGATTTTAGGTGATTCATTTTTAATTTGTCAACTTTAACTGCAGTTTGGCACTTTCACTTTCATTCAGGAACATTTTATTCATGTCCCCCATGACAAACGAGGTATTGGATGCGAGTAAGAATTGCTGGAATTAAGGGAATTTGATACCACATGCCTTATGGGAAAAAAAAACTCAGCATTATGCGATGTGTGTGTGTGGTCCTTTACTGACTCGGTAAGTGCAGGATCTGATTGTGGTGTTTACATGTCTGTACTGCACTTCAATAATGTGACTAAAATCGGCATACTCCACATGCATATTTGATTTCTGTTTAGTTCGATAATGATCTTAATCAGATTAAATGAATCAAAAATCGCTGTTTATATGACTCAATTATTTAATTATTGGTGTCCATGTAAACATACTCATTGTTAGTTTTAACATATTACTTGCATCTTACTGGCATATTTTTGTACATTGTAAGCATTATTTAGCACCAATGTATAACTAACTCCTTTCATGTTTTTACATTTAGCTACAATGGCTTACCACAATGTTAAAGCTATATATATATATATATATATATATATATATATATATATATATATATATATATATATATATATATATATATATATATATATATATATAGTTGAAGTCGCACTTATTAGCCCCCCTTTGAATTTTTTTTTCTTTATTAAATATTTCTAAAATGATGTTTAACAGAGCAAGGAAAGTATCACAGTATGTCTGATAATATTTTTTCTTTTAGAAAAAGTCTTATTTGTTTTATTTCAAGTAGAATAAAAGCAGTTTTTAATTTTTATATACACCATTTTAAGGACAAAATTATTAGCCCCTTTGAGCTATATATATTTTTTGATAGTCTACAGAACAAACCACTGTTATATGATAACTTGCCTAATTACCCTACCCTACCCTAAGTTAATAACCAAGTTAAGCCTTTAAATGTCACTTTAAGCTGTATAGAAATGTCTTAAAATATCTAGTAAAATATTAATTATTGTCATCATGGCAAAGATAAAAGAAATCAGTTGTTAAGAATGAGTTATTAAAACTGTGTGGGTGTGTGAATGTGTGCGTGTGTGCGTGTGTGCGTGCGTGTGTGTGTGTGTCAAATAAATGTTATATGTTAATAAACTCTTCTAAACGATTGAAAATTCAGTCTTTGTAAATGAAAAGCAGATCTGCTGCATTATGTTGACACATCATGATTATTTGTGAACTTAATCTGATCTAAATAAAACTGAATGATGTCATAACTGAGAGATAAAAAGATCAAGGGAATCATAAGTCATACTGTAACAGATATCTAAAATATACCATTTCCTTAGGAAGACTACGCAAAGTCAAGGAGGACTGACAAAAGAATAGCAAGCAGACAACAGGAAGTGGAAGCCGGCAACATCCTTCCACATGAATAATCTCCTATTGTAAGGTCTGCAAGCAAGGTCACAGGTCACTTTGCACAGAGGACTGATGCATCCTGTGAGATCATTCTCTGAAGTTTGAGTTATTTATACACCGGCCATTTGGTGCTGCAACCCAGAGAAAGGAAAGCCCGGTTCTGGTGAAATCTTGAGGAAGGAATTGGGTTGTACAGTATGAAATGCACTTGCATAATTCATGATACTATTGATCTGGGACAATTCACTTTGAAGAGTGCTGCTCACCGAATGCAACTTCCCAGTTCATTTCAGATCTGAGTTGGCCTCAAAATAACCTATTGATTTTTGATGGGGGATAACGGTTACGGCCAAATGAACCCCTTTCAGCAACGTCTCTGGACTTCCAGCCAAAGATATATGAAATGCAAAGGACATCCAAAAACACTCAGTACTGAGAGACAGACACCCTGGGGTAAACTGGCAAACGTATAATGTGCTCATATTGCATTGAACATTCATCTGTCTCTCGGCTGGATGTCTGTGAGAAAGGGCTGCCTGGACACCTTGACCTGAACTGAAGGGTAAAATGAGTAGAAATGCAACCCAAGGTGATCAGACTTATGTTTCTGCTTTGGATCAGGAGTCTTGACCTAGTAGTGACATTTTATGGCATCTGACAAAACTGTGGTTAATTTAGGGGGGAGACTGTTCATTGAGTCGGATGATATCAAAGAATAACTCAGATTGAAGACTCCTTGAACTCTGTACTTTATAAAGCTATTTAATCAGTCATCGTCAAAGTCTGAAGGCCTCGTCCTCTCTGCTATGCAAATTAAAACTGCAACAGTTGAGTGCATTATAAGTCCAACATCACAGTTTTTTCTATTGAATATAAGTGAATGGTTTAGGTGCACTTTTGTCCAGCAGTACTTACATTATTAAAGTCGCATGAAATGGAAGTTTAGATTGTCCTTTTCCCACTCATCTTGATGTACATCCAATGAATTTTAACAAAAATAATGAAGTGTAAAGTTACATCATTACAGCATAACGCTCCGGTTTCTAAAGTAACGGGAACGAAAATGCTATGGTGGAGAATCAACTATAGGGGGACTTTGTTCAGAAAGCCAATCATCTGAAAGAGTATGTAAATGGGCCAATGAAGTGCCAATGAGTTGGCAGCGTCAGCTTGTGCAGCTGATGCTTGTTGCAATTAATTTAGCAATATAAGCGCAGCGAGAGCAAGGCTGAGGCATCCTCTTTTAGCTGAAGAGACTAATACTCACAGCTAAGGGTCAATCACTATGATAATGGAACATAGCATTTCCGTTTCCCCCCTCGGGAAACGAGGGTTACTTTAGAAACCGGAGCGTTATGCTGTAATGATGTAACTTTACACTTCATTATTTTGTTAAAATTGCGGAGGCCACCTGCTACCCAAGTGGGGAGATACGGTGGCAAGAAAACATATGGACTAGCCCTGAGAAGGGGGAGTACACATATGAATATAAGATGGTTAGCGGAGAGGTAAAACACGGGTCCGCCTGTGAGGGAGGACTGCACCGTGGCTGAATAAGCATATGGGATCGCCTAGTGGGGATCGCCCATAGAAGGCACCTATTCCCAGAACGCGGGCTGACCAGCGGGCAGAGCTACAACGTAACGGGCCAGCAAGTGACTCCTCTGCTGAGTCAGTGCTGGTGGTCTTGGAGGAATTTCTGCAGGGCTCACCTAAACGGGGAATTTTACTGACAGCGTGCATAAACACACGTAGCACGAGCAGAAAAAGGTGCCCTCCAAGACTGCATGAGCCTACTGTGCACCTTCGGGAAGAAGGAGACGTGAGGCTTCGAAGGCTTGGCCTTCTTGTCCTCAATGTAGCACCCATCTAGTCGTTCCGGCCGCGGAGCTGGAGGATAAACCATCTCCAACCCCACGGCCGAAGCAGCCCGGGAAAGCACAACCAACATGTCCGTTTTAAGGATCCGTGACAGCGCTCCCCTGCCCGGAGGGGGCGAGCAGGTCTGGATCCTCATCAGACAATGAAGGCTCACCCTCCGATGCAGCAGTGGACGTCTGGTCCCCGGTGTCATCAAGTGTAAGGGCTGCCGTCTGAGTAGAAGGATCGCTTCCTCCGCTTGAAGATTGGATGGAGCGTTTGGAGGAGCGGGAGGTCCGCAGGCCCAGGGGTGGCAGATCTCCCACTGGAACCCTCAGACCTGCCCGAGTGCTCGCTGCAGTGCAGGGGACAGCTGGGGTGGTTCGCCCTTTTGCAAGGGCTAGCCGCAATCTTAACTGCGCAACAGACATGCACCGCATTAACATGCTGGACCCCCAGACATGCAACGCAGTACTCGTGCCCATCATCCGGGGAAAGGAGACCACCGCATCCACAAATGCACAGTCGAAGCGACATCCTGAAAAGGACACACTGCTCAACTGTGTTGCTCTTTCAGGTGAAAGTGCAACTATACGCACCGCTCTGGAGGACCGGACCCAAAGACCGCCAGGCAAGTGAGTAAACTCAGCTCGTCCGTCTGCCGCCGCGTGTACCACACTCTGGACTGGGAGACCGCTCTCGTTCGCTCGAAATCGCTTTCGATCAGCAGGAGGAACCCTCATTGACTCTTTCAAAAGGCTGTGAAGTCTCTGAAGCGAAAAGGATCCCTCAGCCTTGCTCTCGCTGTGGTTATATTGCTAAACTGATTGCAACAAGCATCAGCTGTGCAAGCTGACGCTGCCAACTCATTGGCCCGTTTACATACTCTTTCAGATGATAGGCTTTCTGAAGAACAAATAGAGCAGCAGGAGCTAATAATTCCGGGGAGCTAACAATTCTGACTTCAACTGTATCTACTACCAGTCAAAAGCTAGGGGTCAATCACAACAAAAATGGTGACAGCAAAGAAACAGTGTATGGAACTTCTCATTCATTTCTATGGTCTCCACAGTAACAGTAACACGTCAGTGACCACGATAGCCATAATGGGTTATAAAAAGCATGTGTGGTTCCAGCTGTTTTGTTGAATGACTGAGTTGCAGACCTTCCATCTCCCAAATACCAAATGCCAAACAATGCCTAGAAAGGGCATTTTACACTTTTAAATGCAAAATATTCAGCAGCAATATATTTTCTCAGTTGGAGTTTATTAAAAAAGACAGGCGAGTTCTTGGATCGATAGACTTTGGTATGAATCTGTGCTTTGAGTTTTGGTCAAGGTCTAAACTTAGACTCAAGGGAACAAGTCTTGATCTGGACGTGTATTACCTGAAGAATAAAAGTAATTTTAGTCTACTACAGTAGATACAGTGTATATGTAGCCACAGGCTTCCTGTTTGTTCAGATACTCCAACAAGTTGAACCATGGTGGCATTGTATGTGGGCGATGAGGCAACTTGGCTTGTGCCATTTACTGACCCCACCTCCTCCTGTTTTCATGCCTTTTACTGTAGCCAGGAAATATATACATAAAAAAATATATAAAAACAATAAAACTTACTAATAAAATATAAATAAGTAAAACCTTAAATATTACCAAACATACTAGTTCAAATTACATATTTTGTTATGTTTTTATTTATATCTATGCCGCTATGAATTACACCACCTGAAAATAATATAGAATAAAAAAACACATTTAAAAATGTTGAATATATATAGTTGAATTCAGAATTATTTTATTGAATAAAAGCAGTTTTTATTTAAAAAAAAAAAAAAACATTTTAAGGTCAAAATTATTAGCCTCTTCAAGTTTTTTTCGATAGTCTACAGAACAAACCATCGTTATTTACTAACTTGCCTAATTACCCTAACCTGCCTAGCTAACCTAACTAACCTAGTTAAGCCTTTAAATGTCACTTTAAGCTGTATAGATGTGTCTTGAAAAATATCTAGTCAAATATTATTTACTGTCATTATGGCAAAGATAAAATAAATCAGTTATTAGAAATGAGTTATTAAAACTATTATGTTTAGAAGTGTGTTCAAAAAAAATCTTCTCTCTGTTAAACAGAAATTGCGGAAAAAATAAAAGGAGGGGGGAAGGGGCGCTAATAATTCAGGGGGCTAATAATTCTGACTTCAACTGTATATTAAATAACCAAAGCATGGCAATGCGCTCGCCGTTTTCAACACAATTACATAAAAATAAAACACAAATATTCACAGCGGTGTTGCTACATTATATGGATTACCCCAAATCAGATTCAAAGAAATGACCTCTCAACATAACATGCTTAAACATCATGAATACTAATGAATACATAGTAGCCTAAACACTGTTATTCTCTACAACAAACTCAAGCTGTGAAGCGGTGAATCTATATGCTAATACAGCAGCTGCAATCCCATTCAATTATTCTATTGTGCTGGAATAATGAATGTTTGTGAGTACAAACAACTTCCAGTTAGCATGTACTTAACACGACCACTGCCCTTCATCAGAGCCACCGTATATATTTAAAGCTCTACTAATAAATGTAACTTAACACAGCACAGCAAACGCTCTTTCACAGTAATCTCCCTTGAGTCTGCATATGCTTTCACACTTATCTGACCTTTCCAACACCACCGGGAGCAATTCACATCAGATGCACGAAAGGACAGCCATTCGTGGCCGTGCCAGCATGAAAAATGCATTTCAAATCTATCTTACACACCAAAAGCAACTTCTTCTCCATTAGTGTCTGTTTGGTCGTTTCCTCCGCTTCCCTTTTAAATCCCTGTTCCTTCTCTGGAAGCACTTGAAAAGCTGTACTGTCCTCTATCTGCCACACCGAATCCATTGTCTCACATCGAAAACAATAAAGGGCTGAATTAGAGAAGAGCTTTCCGCTAGGCCTTTGCTCCACACTGATCGAGCAGAGAAGAGGTCGGAGGTATTGATTACTATTTAGCTGTGTAGGATGTGATTACCGCACCCACTGGTGATCCTATTTAATCCCTGATGGATTATTCGAACACTGACGCTCTTTAGTACCAGGCCAACAGCAAGTACGAAACATTCTGGACTGTCCTTCCATTCTGAAGCGACTAATATATATATATATATATATATATATATATATATAGTGATTGGATTATCTATAATCTAATGGATTACAATACAATGGGAACATTAACATATAAGACATAAACAATCAAAGATTTAGGTCACTTCTGGCAAAAACTTATAAATGATTTCATTCATACTTCAGTTTCTCATCAAATCTTCTGACCAATCAAATGCTTTCTAGTATCTGACATGCCCCTCATGATGCTTTTGCTATATGCTTCAGCTCAACTACTCTCACTAGTAGAGATGTGAAAAAAGGAAATGCTACTGGCTGTTTTTTAAGAGGGGCTACTCTATGATAATATCTTTATTAATATAGCCTTTTAATAAAGATGGTTCCCTAATTAAATATAAATAAACAGCCCATTAAATACAATTAAATTATCCAGGGACTACAGCGTCTGGTTCTTATCAGTTTTATTTTATTTATTTATTTTTTTTTTTTTTTGCTGCAGCTAAATAAAAAGTCAAATTAAAATAAAACATTTAAAACGACATGTCCAGATTAATTGTTGCAAATTCTCCATGAGTTATATCTATGCTTGGTCTCATTTAATGAAGACATTCTGTCATATAGTTGCTGCAGTGAAAGAATAAAAAGTTAAATTAGAAAGAAAGTTAAATAAAGAAAATTGATGTAAGTTTATGTTAAAGATTAATGATCTTTTCAGCAAAATAATGACCTGAACTCACTTTTTAATTTTTATATGTACTCTATAAGTCAAGAAAATGTTACATACAAAAATATTAAATGACCATTTATTCTCCCTCATGAGGTTTTAAACCTTTATGAGTTTCTTTTTTCGAACAGAAAAGAAGATAATTTGAACAATGCTGGTTGCTGATTTCCATAGAATGAAAAAAAAATACTATGTAAGACAATGGCCATGTCTCATTTCAAAGGCTGCATCCTCTGAAGGATGTAGACTCTAAGGTGAGTCCTTCAAAGTCCACACAGGCCGAACTGGGGTGCGTTTCCCAAACAACGACTTAAGTCGCGGCTGAACTATCATAGAACGATGCATCATTTGGGAAAAGAACAATGCGTGACAAGTGTTTCCCAAACCCGTAGTTGCTCTGCCGCAGACCTATCACTTGAACCGCATTAGTTATAACATAAAGCACTCATAATGCTGCTCTACTTCTGTAGAGAACCCCATAATTTCTTTGTGCAAATTATATTGTTTTACACCCACACACATTAAAAAATAATCCAATATTAGTTTTATTAAAAACATGCACTCGCTTTCCATATTAAATGAAATATATGTAAATGTCACATATAGGGCCTGTGTTTCCTTTACATATATTATAGAGAAAATTAAATAATCTATTCTAAAACATAAAATCACTTACAAAAGCTAACATGTATTCTACTATCATACATAAATCATATAAATAAATAAAGAAATAATGAGGTAATTTATTAAGAAATGAAATTTAATATTTATTATTTATTAGCAAATTAAAAAAATCCTACTTTAATAATAATATTAATAATATTAATGATGATGATGATGATGATTATTATTATTATTGTTAAGTAGGATATTGTTCATTTATTTTTTTTAAATTCTACTTTTACAATTTGACACATGCAAACCACTGCACAAATGTTCTAACCAACAGTCCCATGTCATATACAGTAAAGATATTTAATAAATAACCTACTATAAATTAAAAACATTAACGTATGCTATGTTTTTTGTTTTCACAAGCTTTGGAGACGTAACATAAATTCCACTTTTAAATAACAGGTCACCTACAGCTTTCGTCATGAGCCATGGCTGTGTTCAAAATGACATAAATGTTTTCAAAGTGCACTACAAAGGGAACGTAATTGTAAACATGAAGATCACTAAACTGAAATGAAAAAATACTTTGAAAGCAAATTACACCTAAGAGAGCTGACTTTAATGCTTTTTGAAAAAATAATTCCAAGTTTCAATGTTAGAATGTTCTAAACGAATAGGGCATAGGGGGGATAATTGGGAAAAGAACACAGCCAGCAACTATGTTTCTAACTACAGCTCCAGAGGTGTAGTTGCAAGCATAGAAGTTTGCAACGCAGTTTGTGAATGTTCATTGTAACGATGGATTTGGGAAATGGCAAATCAACAAACTAGGTTTGTAACAACAGAACTTGCAACCTTAGTTGGCTAATAATGGTTTTCGGAAACGCACCCGATCATTTTTTTAAATGAGACAATCTATCCTACACCAGACGGATCTGACCCAGCAACCGTAACAGCGGCCGTTAATAAGCTGTAATAAAAATTGTCATGTCTTTTTTTCTCAAAGTAAATTAAAAACTAATATTAAGCGATCTAAATGCAAAACAAGGTTTACAAAACCTAAAAATATATTTTCCTTTGACCCATAGATGTACACACAAAATTTAACCGTCTATAAAATCAATTTTAAGTAAGACTTGTCATACTCTTTTTGTTAATTAACATTTATTTAGACATCCAAGTAAAATATAACCTAATTCATACATTTAAAACTGTAATCTGAAGTTTTCTTTTAAAAACGTCTCGCCATTAAATCTTGAGATGTTCAAAGCCACAAAGTATCCACCTGTTGTATCCTGCATTACCTGGGAAACGAAGGATGAATTTTGTGGCTGCATTTGAAGGAACCTTTCAATTTTTTGAAATGAGACGATCTTTGTCGCGCTGCTATGATGCAGCACCCTTCTGAAATGAGACGCAGCTAATGGGTGCCTGCAACCAGCATTTTTAAAAATATCTTCTTTTATGTTTAACAGAAAAAAAGAAAATCAAAAAGGTTTTGAACAAGTAAAGGGTGAATAAGTGTTGGCAGAATATTATTTTTCTGATGAACTGTCCTTTTAATTAATTACTGTTGCTCATTAATATCTATTTTCATCTATTATCTATTCAATCAATATATAGATTTTCATGTAGTTTTGGTTTAAAACATGGGACAGCGACAGTTCAAAAGGCCAACATTCCATTTCTTTTCTTGACCTTTCGAGTATTGATTTTAAAGGAAAAATGACAGAAAATTCATTTAGCAGGTAAACAAACCACAACTGATCACATCTCTGTGAGCAGATAAGACATTATGAGTGGCGAATCAATAGACACTTAGTTCAGGAAGTACACCGAGATCACTGGAGATGTGTTTCATTAAGTGTGGAATGAATCTTGGAAGTGTGGGGCTCTTCTCACTCCTCTCATTCACTAATGAATAGATGGAGAGAGAGATTGTGAGCTACAGATTTAACAAAGGGAATATGGAGCGTGTGTAACTTTCTCCCGCACACACTCACAGGTGTCTTCACACATGGCCAGATGTTACAGTTGACACTTTAGTCAACAGCTATTCAATCTGCACATGGCTCACAATCTGCTTTCTTTACACACATTTAGAGGTATTGCAAAATATGCACACACACATGTTTGTTTTTGTGAATTGTGGGGACATTTTTTAGGTTTGCATTGTTTTTATACTGTATTTTGTGTCGCCCCTATCCCAACCGTATTCCTAAACCCAACCCTTACATGAAACAGTGAGTATTGTTACTTTCTGGACAATGAAAAATAAACTTGTTCAGATGTTGTTCTATTGGCTTCATTGAACATAGACCTTCAGCATGCACTGGGGCGGTTTGCTGCCAAGTGTGACAGGGTTGGAATGAGAATCAACACCTCCAAGTCCAAGGCCATGGTGCTCCACCGGAAAAAGGTGGTTTGCCATCTCAAGGTTGGAGGAAAGTGCTTACCCCAGGTAGAGGACTTCAAGTATCTTAGGTTTTGTTCACGAGTGAGGGAAAGATGGAACGTGAGATTGACAGGCACACTGGTGCAGCAGCAGCAGTAATGCAGTTGATGTACCAGTCCAGTTACCAGTTGAGGTAAAGAAGGAGCTGAGCCAAAAAGCAAAGCTTCCGATTTACCGATCAATCTACGTTCCTACTCTCACCTATGGTCATGAGTTTTGAGTCATGACCGAAAGAACAAGATCTCGGATATAAGCGGCCAAAATGAGTTTCCTTCGCAGGGTGGATAGTGTGAGGAGCTCTGACACACAGTAGGAGCTCGGAGTTGAGCCGCTGCTCCTCCACATCGAGAGAAGTCAGCTGAGGTGGCTCAGGCATCTGTTTCGGAGGCATGTCCCACTGGGAGGAGGTCTCGGGGAAGACCCAGGACACGCTGGAGGGACTATATCTCTCGGCTGGCCTGTAACGCCTCTGAATCCCTCCAGAGGAGCTGGAGGAAGTGGCCGAGTGAGAGGGAAGTCTGGGGTTCTCTCCTAAGACTGCCACCCCCGCGACCCAGTCCCGGAAAAGCAGTTGAAAATGAATGAATGAATGAATGCATGGTTTATAAGCATTTGGGTAAAATGTATGGCACTTGTCATGAAAGATATAACAAAAAGACATTACAAAATGTTGACTTACAAAATCTTACTTTTATCTCAAGTAATTAATCAAACAATCAATCAGGTTTAAACTATTATTTAAAATCTACAACATTTATATTGTACATTTATAACTTAATACTTTAGTATGTTTTATTGGTGTTTTAAGTTCAGATGACTAGAAAATTGATTCAAACGATTCAACTAAACATTTTAGGCAGCAATATCAAGTCATTTTTCTTTGTAATTCATTTATTTTCCATCGGCTTAGTCCCTTTATTCAGCAGGGGTCACCACAGTGGAATAAACCGCCAACTTATCCAGCACATGTTTTACACAGCGGATGCTCTTCCAGCTGCAACCCAATACTGGGAAACATTCATACACACTCATTCACACACATACACTACGGCCAATTTAGTTCACCTTTAGCGCATGTCTTTGAACTTTGGGGGAAACCAGAGGAAACCCACAAGAACACAGTAAGAACATGCAAACATCACACAGAAATGCTAACTGATCCAGCCAGGACTCAAACCAGCAACCTCCGTGCAGTGTTGCGACAGTGCTAAACACTAAGCCACCATGCCACCCCCTTTTCTTTGTAATACTTGTGTCATTAGAGTACATAAATGTGTCAGAAACATGCACACACTGAGACTCAATGAGAAACACAAACTGGGATCCCTCTTAAAAAATATTCCAAAACACTGTAAAAATATTTGCTTCCCTAAATAGTTTAGTTGAATCCAATTAACTTTTCTAGTCAACTTACATCAATAAAACTAACTTAAAATATTAAGTTAAGCTTTGTATAACTTAAAACATTGAGTTGAATCCTGATTAACGTATTAATCTGGATGAAAAACTGTAGGCACTGATTTGCATTGTTGGAAAAATAAATACTATGGAAGTCAATGGTTTCCCATTGATGGGTTGCAGCTAGAAGGGCATCCGCTGCGTAAAACATATGCTGGATAAGTTAGCGGTTGATTTTGCTGTGGCAACCCCAGATTAATAAAGGAACTTAACCGAAAAGAAAATAAATGAATAAATAAAAATGAATGGTCAATGGTTGCTGGTGTTCAGCATTCTTTAAGCTATCTTCTTTTGTGTTCAGCAGACAAAAGAAACTCAAACAGGTTTGGAACAAGAAAAGGCTGAATAAATCATGACAGACTTTTTTTTTCGTGAACTATGACTATAACACTAATGTAACATTATTGTATGTGTTAAAGAAATAGTTCAGACAAAAACGAACATTTTGTCATTACTTACTTTCCACTTATTCCCAAACCACTTAAACAATGTGTATGTTTTCATTTACTTGATGGTTGGCTTTTGATGAAATTGCTACACTATATTAGGTTAGATCAATATTAGGTGGTCATACAAATGTATCCAATCGGTTGCTCACCTGTCTAATAGAAACACATGTGGGATCAGAGAAGTAGAGTTCAACAAAATCTTTCTTTGCCTAAGAAATTCCAGTATTGATCCTCATTTTACAGCTCCTTTTGTCCAATTTTTATGTTGCTTTATGGCAACATTATTATTGTTATATAAAAAACACAATAAAATAATTAAAATAAAAAGATTTTTTCATGATTAAAGCAGATGCAATAAAAAAATATGTGAAGTTTATGAGTAAATATTACTAATAAAAAAATAAATAAATAAATACTACAATTCATTCATTCATTTTCCTTTGGCTTAGTCCCTTTATTCACCACAGCGGAACCACCAACTTATCCAGCATGTTTTACACAGCAGATGCTATTCCAACTGCAACCCAGTACTAGGAAACATCCATACAAATTCATTCACACTCAATCTGCCAATTTAGTTTATTCAATTCACCTATAGCGCATATCTTTGGACTGTGGAGGAAACCAGGAAACCTGAAAGAAACTCACACAAACATGGGGAGAACATGCAAACTCGAACCGGTGACCTTCTTGCTGTTAATACTACAATTATGTAATAGAATTATAAATAATATATAACAACCCCATAATACCAACTACAGTATAACAACCCCGCTATACAGTACGTTTGTATTGGCCTCTAGAAATGGTTCCTCCATCAGTGTGAGACTATGGGATCTTAATAGTCTCTTTGCAGTCGATTGCACCATACATTAAGTTCTGCTTCGAAGAAATACCTAGGTTTAGTGTTTTTCCCTCATAACCCTACAGCAAGTATTAACAGCAATATCCTAATAGTATCTTTACTTAAGCAAACAACACTTCAGACACATTAGATGTATTTGTTTTTAAAAATAATCAGTAATAATTAACACATACAATGTGTTTTTTAAATAAGAAAAACTCCACATTACAATTTGACAAAGAGGGTGATTATGCATTCAATAAAACAACCAGTGCTAAAACTCCACACCTATATTAAAATAATAAAGTGCTATAAATCAAGTATCCACACAGAATGAGCAAAGGAGCAAATGTCAGCTTCTTTCATTAACATCTGCTCTTTCTATTTATTTTTTTCTCCCATCAGAAGCGTGTCTCGGCTTTCTTGTAACCTGCTGCTGTTGACACGCTTCCTCTTGTATGAAATATTGCTGCTCCTCAGGGCAGGTTTGCCCACACCAGCCTGCCTGCATAATTTAAAGAGAACCGCTTTGAAGAAGAAGATGAGGAAGAAGAGGAGGAGGAGGAGGTCACCGCCAATGCATCTACAGCTAGAAAATAAATAAATACATAAATAAACATGAGCTCACAAATTAGCAGGACCGTATACTTCGTCTCCCTGCTAATAATATTCGATTAAATGCAACATGTTTTTCAAATAGATTAAATGCATCATGTTACATCATCTTATGCATCATTACAAGAAATAATGCAATGTCAATTGGTACTTCCTACATTAAGTTTGCTGTTGCTGATCAGAGCTGATTGCTAATTGCGTCTGAGCAATCAAAACAATGAAGTACATAATTCTTTTCATATCCCCGGAGTAAATAGATTCATTGCATTAGTATGTACAGCACAATGCAAAAGCCATTGGCGTAGCTTTTTAAAATTGCTATACTGATGATAATTTAAAGGGATAGTTTACACAAAAAAATTAAAATGTACTTATTATTTACTCACCCTTAAATTGGTTCAAACCTTTATGAGTTTCTTTATTCTGTTGAACACTAAACTTGTTTAAAAGAAAAATGAAAACCTGTAACCATTGATTTTCATATGACAAAAACAAATAGAAGTCAATGGTTACAGATTTCATTAAAATATCAACTTTAATAGTAGAAAGAAACTCAAAGTGGTTTGTATGAAGTAAAGAATGTTTATATAACAAAGCGGTTCTGACAACAGAGTTGAGGATCCAAATGCAGCGTCTTTATTGAGAAGAGTAGTCAGGCAGGCAATGGTCAATAAAAGAAGCATAAAGGACAATCCAAAAGACTAGTCGGTACACAGGCAAAGAGATCGGTCCAGGGGGCTAACAACAAGAAACAATAAACAAAGCGAGGGTCAGGAAATACAGCACGGAAAGTCAAAACAAGGAAACTGCTTCGTAGTGTACAAAAACAAGACTCAGCTATTAGTGTTTACAAGTGTGGTGTTTGAATAGTCTGTGTAATGAATCATTGATCAGCTTCCAGCTGTGTGTGTGTAATCATAGGTGAACCAGAACAGGTGTGAATGAGGTGCGCGACAGGATTGTAGTCCGAGTGAAAGTGAATGTTTACCAGCAATCTGCAAGCCTGAATAACTTGTGATTGTGACAGTAGAGATGATTAGGTCACACTTTACTTTGATGGTCGGTTTGTTGAATTAAGTTACACGCCAATTAATTCTCATTAGATTATAAGTAGACTGTTAGATTAGGGTTAGGGTTGACATTTACTTGCAAAGTTTCTTATACTGTGTTAAATGTCTGTTGAAGAAGCAGTATCAACAGATATTAAGCAGACAGTCTACTAATACACAAATGGGCCATCAAAATAAAGTGTTACCCATGATTTTTTGGGGTAAACTATCCCTTTAAAACACAAAGAGTACAAATTCAACCAGTACACAAAATCTTGAAAATGAAAATATAGTTTTTAAGACTAAGACTTTTTAGAATGCCAAAATCAGATTTTATTGAAACCAAGCAGCCAGTTTCAGAATTTGTCACAGTATGATGTATGACAGAATGATAGGAAAATATGCAAACACAGGATTACTCTAGCGACAAACTGACAGAGATGCCTCTGAGGATTGCAGTACAAAGACTTGTCACATCAGCTGGACACAGTTCGTTTGTTCTCTTTATTTTACTGCCCATTCATTTTTAAACAAGCTTTTCGGAGAGACTGAAATTTAAAGTTGCAGTGCTGACATATGTTGGATGTGACATCCAGTAATGTTGCCTGACACAAGTGACAATGTTTCTACCATGTGTTACTATCAAGTGGTCTCTTACATTGTCTCATTTATACATTTTTATCTAAAATGACCCATATTTGGATTTCAAAGTACACAAAAATTGATTTCTGCAAAGTTATTGCAAACAATGCATGTGTTAAATTTAAACAAACAAAGTTTGCTAATGTTCAAATTTGTTTGTTTAAATTCAGCCCAAATAAATTGTTTACATCCACCTAACGTAAAAAAATGTTTTTGTAAATTCAAGGAATCATGATTTATTTCAATGTATATAAAAAAATATATGCATGTTAAATTGTTACCCAATCATAGCAGAGAGTGTTTACCTCCATATCTTGTAGTCTAAAAAGACTCTAATGAAAACATAATTATTGTGTAAAATTTGAATTACTTTTCAAATATTTCAAAAGTGATGTTTAACAGAGCCAGAAAATCTTTCACAGTTTTTCCTGTTATATTTTTCTTCTGTACCTGATTACCTGCGCTAATCTAGTTAAGCCTTTAAATAAATAAATTATAACTATTGTGTTTAAAAAATGTGTTGAAATAATTTATGTTCTCCATTAAACAGCACTTGGGAAAAATGTGATAATCAAATAATACATCGATATGCAGTAATACTTTATTAAGTGTTGATGAGAATTTTTATCAAAAAAAGAAATGCCTCCATTTAAGCCCTTCCTATGCCTAACCCTAGCAATAAACACTTTTATGTTAAATACCCATTGCTTTATTTAATTACCATTTGAAAATTGTATTTCTTTTTATTGCAAAAAATAATAATAATAATAATAATAATAATATATATATATATATATATATATATATATATATATATATATATATATATATATATATATATATATATATATATATATATACACACACACACACACACACACACACACATATACAGTTGTAGTCAGAATTATTAGCCTCCCTGAAT
This sequence comes from Danio aesculapii, assembly GCF_903798145.1. Lineage (NCBI taxonomy): Eukaryota > Metazoa > Chordata > Actinopteri > Cypriniformes > Danionidae > Danio > Danio aesculapii. The sequence continues at coordinate 32,579,502 of NC_079445.1, read as the reverse complement.
TATTAGCCCCCCTGTTTATTTTTTTCCTCAATTTCTGTTTAACGAAGAGAAGATTTTTTTTCAACCCATTTCTAAACATAATAGTTTTAATAACTCATTTCTAATAACTGATTTATTTTATCTTTGCCATGATGACAGTAAATAATATTTGACTAGATATTTTTCAAGACACTTCTATACAGCTTAGAGTGATATTTAAAGGCTTAACTAGGTTAATGGTTCGTTAAATGGTTCAATGGTTCGTTCCGTAGACTATCGAAAAAAATAGCTTAAAGGGACTAATAATTTTGACCTTAAAATGGCTTTTAAAAAATTAACAACTGCTTTTATTCTAGCTGAAATAAAACAAAAAAGACTTTCTCCAGAAGACTTGGGAAATATTTAAAAAAGAAAAAAAATCAAAGGGGTGATAATAATTTTGACTTCAACTGTATATATATATATATATATATATATATATATATATATATATATATATATATATATATATATATATATATATATATATATATATATATATATTTGTTATCAGATTTGAGAGCCAAAGTGAATAATGTGCTTTCCATAAGGTGGACCTACTGTAAACTTTGGTTGATTGCAGGAAAACTTCCCTTACACCAAAGTATTTTTTTAGGCATCTGTAGTTATTCTGTCTATAATCTAGACATTGGTGGGCAGAGTTATACACAGTAAATTTAAAATAATAAATATGTCAATTAAAAGTTTTCCGTGTTTTATTATTTTTTTATTTTATTTATGCTATTGATATGCATTATGGGACTATACTTTTTTATTTTAATGTCACTGACTTTTTAATGGTTTAAAAATAATATGCTGCCTGGGCTGGTGTTGTAAATTACAGAAGTGTCTTCAAATTCTATGAGCTCTGAGGCATCTGGGATGGGCCATCACACAGTGGAAAGCACACTGTGGTCAGATGAATCAGTATTTCAGGTATTTTTTGGAAGAAATGGATGTAGTGTGCTCCGGAGCACAAAAGAAAAAGATCATCCAGACTGTTACCAGCAACAAGTTCAAAAGCCAGGGTCTGTCATGTCATGGGATTGTGCCAGTGCCCTAGGCAAATGTAACGTGCACATTTGTGGTGACACCATTAATGTAGAAATTTTGGAGCACAATATGCTGCCTTCTTTTCCAGGGACACCCATGCATATTTCAACAAGACAATGCAAAACCACATTCTGCACACATTACAAAGCCCTGGCTTTGGAGGAAGATAATACAGGTACTTCACTGGCCTGTCTGCAGTCCTGACCTGTCTCCAATAGAGAATCTGTGATGCATTTTGAAGGGCAAAATGTGACAACAAAGACCCTATACTCTTGCCCACCTTAAGACTTGTTTGCATGAAGAATGGGACAAAACTACACCTGAAACACTTCATCACTTGGTCTCTTCAGTCCCTAAACATCTTTTAAGTGTTATGAAAAGGAATAGCAACATTACAAAGTGGTAAATGCTTTACTGTTCCAACCTTTTCTAAATGTGTTGCAAGGACCAAAATTTGAATGTGTTTAATCTTACATAACTTCTTATACAATATACAAAATTCAACATCAAAAGTTGACAGATCAGAGATAAATTTCCCATAATGCAATTCATCTTTATAAATAAACGAAAATCACAAAATACAGAACCTTTTGAATTAATGCATATTTTTATAATGTAAATAGCCTCTACCAGCAGACATGTGCATATTTATGGGGGCCATAACATGCTAAAAACACTTCATAACAATGACCTGGCAACAACCCATAACCTTCAAAATTGCTCTCTCTAATCAGAAGCTATTGCTAATTGCATGTGAGAAATCAAAACAACAGATCGTAATTCTATTTATAGTCTCAGACTAATCGTATTCACCACATTTGCATGTGCAATGCTACGTAAAGCCATTATTGTAAGTACTGTGGCCTGGGGATGTTATGTTAAAAAGCAGCATTCTTTCTGACACATGCTTCTGAATGTACAAAGACCCCCAGCCTCATATTTCATCAATCCCCCTGTTCTTGTTCCAGCGTTGTTCCTGTTATGTTGTTCTTTTAGCTTCGGGGGTTTGGTGACTTTGAGTTACTGCACAGACAGTGCTGTGGTGAACTGTTCAAACAGGTCACTAGAGCATCTATTCTACCTGAGGCCATACCGAGAACAAGAGAAGCAGAGAGGACACGGCCGAGAGAGGGAGAATGTAAAGCAAAAGTAAAAAATATACACTGTTGTCTCGCTGCTGTTCTGCCTAAGGCCAGAAATGTCAAGGTATTGTGTGTGCTTTTTCAGGGGACAGTGCGTGTGTGTGTGTGTGTGTGTGTGTGTGTGTGTGTGTGTGTGTGTGTGTGTGTGTGTGTGTGTGTGTGTGTGTGTGTGTGTGTGTGTGTGAGTGTGTGCGTGCGTTCGTGCATGCGTGCATGAGAATTCTTGACCATTTCAATTAATATGATGTACTGTATGCCATAGTGCATGTTGATTTTATAAGATAAAATTGTTTTCATAATTAAGGCATTTGGACTCTGATGGTGCAATGATGGTGCATTATGTTCATAATTAGGAGAATCTGTGGTTACCAGGGTTGTTAATTACTGTAAAACTACAGATTTTTTTCCTTAACTGAAGTAAATCTGAAATATAAACAAACTAGAGGAAATTAATAATTTTATAATAATGTTTCATTTTGTTAGATTAAATCTTTACCCTGTACCCATCGAACAATTTGAATAATTATAAATAAATAAATAAATAAATAAATAAATAAATATCATTTGAATTGTTAAATTGAGAAACTAAAACTAAAGTAAATTAAAATATTAAGCCAAATGGAAATAGTGAAAAAAATGTTTTAAATGTTAATCATAAATACAGTAATGGTAAAAGTAAATACTAAAGTAAAATTCGAAAGTGGCTGTAAAAAACTGCTAGCATAAAGTCAATTCTGACAACAGTATAGATAAGTGAAGTTTTACAAACTAATTTCGAGAGGAGCAAGTGATATGATTGACCCAACACAATCACACGGCAATTCGTAACATTTTAATTTAGTGGCTAATTTGAATGAATTCGTACAATCTCATTCATACAATTTAGTACGATTTACTTATCCCCAATGATGGTTGGGTTTAGGGGCAAGGTTGGGTGCCACGACTCTTTTTTCTGTCCTTCTTTTCCTCCTTTTACCAGTTGGAGCTCTTGAGAACTACCTGATCTCGGACCCTCTTACATGCTAATTGACCAGGCAGGAGCCCTGGGCTCAATTTTCTCCAAGCTCAGGGTTCTCTTCAAGAACAGCATGCCAAACCTGCTCATAGCGTCAAGCAATATCTAGAATGAACTCTTGAAATGAAATGAAGTATCTGAAAGTTTTCAATTCAATATTGTTTGTTGTAAAAATATTTGGACATTCAACATAAAATAAAATAGACAAACACAGAGACAAAAATAGCTTTTTTCTAGCATGCATTAATATTTATTTGTTTGTTGTTATAAGTTTTTTTATTGAATGGGGATTAAGCTTTTGCCCAGAATATTTTTAAGGGAAAAAAGACTAAATCTCCTTCTTTGAGAAGGTGTTTCACTCTGATATACATTAAAATCTGGAAAATTGCAACTTCTATGTCATGCCAACAGTTCATTTTAATTGACTTTGGCACCTAATTTACCCAAAAAGGACAGATTGAGCCCTTCGTGAACATAAAATGATTAAGAATGTAGTAATATTAAATAAGTTTAAATGAAATATGAAACACTTGTTAAAATCTAATGATTACAGGTCCAACATAAATTGTTAAATACAATGCAAAATGTAGACGTAGTACTTACAAGAGTGCACATTTCTCACAATGCTGTTAAAATACAGTATACCGTATTTTGCAATGCCACAATATAAAAGTTAGAGCTTAACATGAAACTACAGACTTTTACTTTGGTACATACTATATACAGTTATATCCCAGCTCTGAGAGAAAAAAAGATGTTCCACTCTGATGTTTGACTCTTTTTTTAATTATTTCCCAAATGATGTTTAACAGAGCAAGGACATTTTCACAGTATGTCTGATAATATTTTTAATTCTGAAGAAAGTCTTATTTGTTTTATTTCGACTAGAATAAAAGCAGTTTAAAAATTTTTAAACACCATTTTAAGGTCAAAATTATTAGCCCCTTTAATTTTTTTTTTTTTTTTTTGATAGTCTACAGAAAAAAACATCATTATACAGTAATTTGCCTAATTACCCTAACCTGCCTAGTTAACATAATTAACCTAGTTAAGCCTTTAAAGTCACTTTAAGCTGTTTAGAAGTGACTTGAAAAATATCTAGTAAAATATTATTTACTGTCATTATGGCAAAGATAAAATGAATCAGTTATTAGAGATGAGTTATTAAAACTATTATGTTTAGAAATGTGTTGAGAAAATCTTCTCTCCATCAAACAGAAATTGGGGGGAAATAAACTGGGGGGCTAATAATTCTGACTTCAACTGTACATTAAAATCTGGACGACTGGCAACTTCTCCAGTTGATGTTAATCGTCATTGGCAGCTATTTTTCCCGTAAAGGACAGAGAGAGCCCTTTATGCTTTAAAACCAAGTATCTATTCTTATCTCCACACTTACCTCCTGTTCTCCCTGCATGTCTCTCTCTTCTCAGCGTTTCTCCTCAAGATGACCCAAAACGTTTCTAATTATGAGCTGGTTCCTGCTGCCAGGGAGTCAGTCGGGATCGCTGATCCCTCAACGTGTACAGCTGTTATCTTTGACTTGTGTCCAAATCCCAGATTGGAGTCGAGCTCAGAATCAGACAAGTGCGGATTCCTCTGTTTAATTGCTATGGGCGCTGCTGTTCCTCTGGTCAGCTGTTCCTTCAAAGGGACCACACCGCTGCGCCCAGCATTTACCTGCGGATTAACAGAACATCAATACAGGGGCAGACCTTGGAAAGCAAGATGCAATGTGAGCTTAACTGTCTCTGCCTGCTGTGAAACAGAGAGAAATAATTGAATTGAAAACAATAATAGATGGACAAAATGTAACAAAAATCTCTTATAATAAAAAATGTCCAGTGTTGGAGAAAGTTACTTTAGAGCAGGGGTCACCAAACTTGTTCCCGGAGGGCCGGTGTCCTGCAGATTTTAGCTCCAACCCTAATCAAACACACCTAAACAAAGTAATCAAGGTCTTACTAGGTATACTTGAAACACCCAGGCAGCTGTGTTGAGGCAAGTTGGAGCTAAACCCTGCAGGGACACCGGTCCTCCTGGACCAAGATTGGTGACCCCTGCTTTAGAAAGTAATGCATTACATAATTGAGTTACTCTGCAAAAAAAAAAAAAAAAAACTAGTTGGGTTACTTTTAATGGTAATGCTTTACTTTTTATAAATTTTTATTATTTTATTATTAATTGCATTACTTTTTATTGCCTGCCTGAGGCTTTATCTCTTTCAGAATTTTGTATACACTGTATAACCTACATCGATACGGTGGCTCAGTGGATAACACTGTCGCCTCACAGCAAAAAGGTAGCTGCTTCAAGTCCCAGCTGGCTCAGTTGGCATTTCTGTGTGGATTTTTATGTTCTTCTCTTGTTCGCGTGGGTTTTCTCCGGTTTTCCCCACAGTCCAAAGACATGCACTATAGATGAATTAAATAAACTAAGTTGGCCGTAGCATAAGTGTGTGTAAGTGAGAGTGTATGTGTGTTTGTCAGTACTGGGTTGCAGCTGGAAGGGCATCCGCTGTGTAAAACATATGCTGGATAAGTTGGCGGATCATTCTGCTGTGGCAACCCCTAACGAATGAAGGGATGGAAGCCGATGGAAAATGAATGAATGAATGTATTACCTACACCTTCATTTACCTTTAAAAAAACATAAAAACGTGTATATTTTTAGAATAAATTTATCTGAGAACTCCCTGACCCCAGAGCTATACATGTCATAAGTACAGATTATTGAAAGTTTAAAGCAAGTGTTTACTACTTTTCTACTTGTTGTATTAGGTAAAATCACTGTCCATTAAGACAATCCTCTTTTTTCTTTTCTTCGATGTGTTCAAAATAATGAACACATTCTCTCATTGACTGTGTGATTCATTGTGACTAAAGTTGATTCCGCAATTTATTTTTTAAAAGCTAATTAATTCAACTAAAAAGTAACACATTACACTTTTAAAAAAGTAAACCAAATACTATGCCTTAATTTTTTAAAGTAATATGTTACTTTAATTAATTCACTTTACTTAGAAAAGTAATATTATTACATAACTCTCGTTACTTGTAGTGTGTTACCACCAACACTAAAAATGTCATCACACTATGTAATCTAGTATAATATAAACTCATTATAACTAGATATATACATTTAAAAAAATTATATTTGCTGTTCAAACTACTTAAAATAAGCTAAAACAACCCATTGCTTTACTTTATTGGGGGGACAAGTTTTATGTTCAATTCACTTTGTAAACACTAATGAGCTAACCTTTTTTTTAATTCTTTAATGTTGTCCTAACACAGATTGATTTTTTGGAACACAGCATTTACAGTGTGTATATATCATCTTATTGTACATAGTAATATAGTACCTTTTCTGTAAATTAATTCAATTCACAATTTATGTATACTGACCACACGAGAGGACTTATTTTTACATTTAAAAACGTATTCTTGAAAATCTTGTCAATGACCATATTTCAAGGAAAATAGTTGATAAAAAATGTAGTAATATTAAATAAATATGAATGAAATATAAAACACTTTTTAAAATCTAACGATTACAGGTCGGCGGCATGGTGGTTCAGTGGTTAGTACTGTCGCTGGTTCTTCACGTGGGTTCCCTCCAGGTGCTCCAGTTTCCCCTACAGTCCAAAGACATGCGCTATAGGTGAACTGAATAAACTAAATTGGCCGTAGTGTATGAGTGTGTGTGAATGTGACTTTGTATGGGTGTTTCCCAGTACTGGCTTATGGCTGGAAGGGATCTACTGTGTAAAACATATGCAGGAAAAGTTAGCAGTTCATTCTGCTGTGGCGAACTCTGAAAAAGAGACTAAGCCGAAGGAAAATTAAGTTGTAAATGATTAGAAGTCCAACATAAGATGTTCTTAAATAAAATGCAAAATGTAAACATTGTACTTTCAAGATTGCAAATTTCTCACAATGTTGTGATTCATATTTCTGTCTGCATCCTGGTAATGCGGTGTACTATTTCACCAGTATTACCTTAACAAATATACAGTATTTTGCAATAGCACAATATAACTGTTAGAGCACAATACTATTGACTTTCACTTTGTCCATACTATATATAGTCATATCTCAGCTCTAACTGAGAAAAAAGCCTTCATAGTGGATGGTGAAAGTAACTCATTTCTATCATCTTCTTCTTCTTAGGAGGTCTTTGAGGATCGTGCTCTGAAAGTGGGTGATAGAGGATGAAAGGTCCATACAGGTCTTCCACAAGCAATGTAAAAGTAACTGCAAAACTCTACATCAAAGTTGAGACAAAGATAACTTTTATGATGGAAGCCGGTTAACCTTTTGAATTTTCTGCAATGAATTCAGTGTCAATTAAAACAAATGTAGTCAGATACGTGAGAAAGTCTTAAATAATGCTTGCAGTTCTCACATATTTTTCTCATGCTTGAAAATAGTTTGAAAAAAAATACCTAACATAATTCTTGACATTTTATGCAGTTGAAGACAAAGTTATTAGTGCTTCACTGAAATTTAAGGCTTAAATAGGTAACTAAACTAGGTAAGGTTGGTTAATTATGTTAAGTCATTGTACAACAGGTTTATTCTGCAGCCAATCAAAAAAAGGTCTTATTTTGATAATAATACCTACCTTAAAAATCATTTTAAAAAATATAAATTGTCTTTATTCCAACAAAACAAAAAATACTTTCTCCAGAATATATATATATATATATATATATATATATATATATATATATATATATACATACACACACACACTCACTGGGCTCTTACTAGAACCGGGTTGGACTTCCTTTTGCCTTTAGAACTGCCTTAATCCTATGTGACATAGATTCAAAAAGGTACTGGGAATATTCCTCAGAGATTTTGGTCCATATTGACATCATAGCATCACACAGTTCCTGCAGATTTGACGGCTGCACATCCATGATGCAAATCTCCCATTCCACCACATCCCAAAGGTGCTCTGTTGGATTAGGATCTGGTGACTGTGGAGGCCATGTTCAAGAAACCAGTCTGAGATGATTTGCGCATTGTGACATGGCACGTTATCCTACTGGAAGTAGCCATCAGAAGATGGGTACACTGTGGTCATAAAGGATTGCACATGGTCAGCAACAATACTCAGGTAGGCTGTGGTGTTGACACAATGCTCAATTGGTACTAATGGCTCCAAAGTGTGCCAATGAAATATCCCCCACACCATTACACCACTACCACTAGCCTGAATCGTTGATACAAGGCAAGACGGATCCATTCTTTCATGTTATTGAAGCCAAATTCTATCCCTTCCATACAAATGTCACAGCAGAAATCAAGACTCAGACCAGGCAACATTTTTCCAATCTTCTATTGTCTATTTTGGTGAGCCTGTGCAAATTGTAGCCTCAGCTTCCTGTTCTTAGCTAACAGGAGAGGCATCCGCCTCAAGGTTGGACGTGTTGTGCATTCAGAGATGCTCTTCTGCATACTTCGGTTATAATGTGTGATTATTTAAGTTACTGTTGCCTTTCTATCAGCTCGAACCAGTCTGGCCATTCTCCTCTGACCTCTGGCATCAACAAGGCATTTGCGTCCACAGAACTGCCACTTACTGGATACGTTCTCTTTTTAGACCATTCTCTGTAAACCCTAGAGATGGTTGTGCGTGAAAATCCTAGTAGATCAGCAGTTTCTGAAATACTCAGACCAGCTCGTCTGAGACAAACAACCATGCCACGAGCATTAAGTTGCTGCCATGTGTATATATGTATATATATGAATGAACATTCCCTTGCTCTGTTAAACAGCACTTATATATATAATAAAAATGGATTTGACTGTATGCATCAACAGAGATGAATTTAAAATTTCACATAAAGTATCCATTTTTTAATTAATCACTGATATAATGAATAAAAAATTCCAGAATAACAGAATCCAGCCTGTTTTATAGCTGTCGTACTTTCAAAGTGTCAAACAGCAAAACTACAGCGCATACTTATAATAATAAACAGAACATTATCATGCATTGGCTTGGATGCTAATATATTTAACGTTCTTGTCATGAATGGCCCTTTATTTGCATGTTTCTGCATAAAACTGAAATACAGCATGCATCAAATCTCATTTGCATACATTCAATTATGCTGTGTAAAGACGTGCTTTCACTGCGCTCGACGTCAATAACGATACAGGAATTTTAATTCTGTGGTAAACTATTCTTGGAGAAGTTGATGTTATTTATTTTGTAAATGTTTGTTTACCTGAAGAAAGTTTTGCCCTGAGAATTGCTTGTCTGCTGGAACACGTCTGGCAGGATCTTAACAGACTGAACCGCTGTTGTCCGACTGTTTCTTCACACTGATGTCCACAGGCTCGACCGCTTCTCTACAGTGAGGCTATCTGCACTTAAAGGTCATTAACATAACCTCTGGTGCCTCACAAAAGAAAGACAGATGAGGAAAAGGAGTCAATTATTCATCGAATGAATAAATCATCTAACATATAACTCCAGCACCACCCTGCTCATGCATCAGCCTGAGAAACAGACGATGAGAAGCAAGAAAAATATCCAGGGCGGCTCTCCTGACCGGCAGCCATCGCTTCTATTATTCATTTCCTTTATTATGGTGTCTTACTCTTGACCTCTCACATGCCCTCAGTAAATCCACACACTCACACCGAGAAAGAAAGACATGCAAATATGGTAGCATTTTCCACATTCCATAATTCAATCCGATTCATAAAGATCAGCGTCTCATCGAAGCATACTGTACTGACCGGAATAAAAGAATACATGAGTAATTATCTCCTTAATTTCAGCTTGTATAACCGTCATAATTATTATTCACGCGGTTAAGCACTGCAGTGTAGGCTGCAGGTGCGTTTTAATATGCAAGGAAGGTCACCGACAATGCGTGTATTACAATGTCAAACGTTTGTAATTCATATCCACAGACCATCAGCATACTGCTTCATACTCACTCGTTATATTAAAATTCATTCAAAAGATGAGAGCCCTGGAAGAGGCACGTTATCCACTGCCTCCGGGTTCACTGCGGGCCAAATTATACTTTAGTGTCAGATGTACAGTTGTGTGATGTTTCATATGCTTTTACGAGATAGGCCTACTGTTAAAGTAAACATGCAAAAGCAAAATAATGTTAATAATAACACAAGAAGCAGTAAATGAGTTGTGTATATATAGAAGTGGATACTTCTTGAAAGGATAGGATGACGCCATTGAAAATTTCATTAGTCAGGCTCATTGGTGATTATCACTCGTCTGAGAAATACTTGAATTTGATTGGTCAATAACATTCTGAGTTATGTTCTTTTTTCCAATCAGTTAAACTATTAACACAGGCAACATAGGCTCATTCTGAAAACATCCCTCTATGTACATTTCTGGAGATCGCAAATTATACGATCTGTACGATTTGCTGCATTTCATCTTTAAAACAAACAATGAACATAATCTTTTCTCACAGCTGACCAGTTGACCGCTTACCTACCTATAGATGGCTTCCCGCTGTTACCAGTTTGTCCGGTAGCTTGCCATGTACATTGGCAGACTTGAGACACAGAGAGGAATTAACCATGACGACAGGGGTTCGAGTCTGGTGAAGAAAGGTTCCAGTAAGTAGATCAGACAAAAACCCAAGCCAAAAAATAAAATAAACAAGTAAACAACAGGGTGAGAATGTAGTAAAATCAGAAAACATGGTAAAAATCGGCAAGGGCTTTTCTTTTTTTAGATAGCTTTTTTAAAATGGTTGGGTTTAGGAAAGTGGGTGCGTGGGTCCATCTGTGATTTTGAAAACACTTTTGGTTGGGTTTTGGGAAGGGGATGGTGGGTTTATTAGTCGGTCGGTCGGTCAGTCAGTCAGTCAGTCAGCAGCGGCCTCTGGTGAATTTACACAAAAAGAGCAGGCGCAAACGGCACTTGCAGGAGAAATTTGAGATGTGAAAAAGCATACACAGCGGCCTCTGGTGGATTCGCGAAAACAAAAACTGCAACAAAAAAAACATACCTCCTGGGACGTATTTGGCACTCTCCAGAAATATTTTCACAATGAACCTGGGTTGAACACAGGCTCTTCTGTGTACTATACAGTACATCAACTTGACCTTTCTTGACTGTTTGGTGCCATCTTGTGACTGAATAATAAGAAGAATTAAAAGATTAGTAGGTTAGCGTAAACTGCATTCAGCTGCTTGTTAAGAATTTTCTTGATGTTTTACGTTTATGCTGTAAATTATTACATCTCAGATCATTGTTTAGTGTCTATTTTTTCATTTTGTAGGAATTTGAGCAGCCATGAAATAAGCAGGATAATGTACAGTACATCCTGACAGTTGTTTTTCAAAATAAAAACCTTCAGTCTTATACAATAAAGTCTGACATAGAACAACAGGCTGCATGTACATCAGGGGTGTCCAAACTCAGTCCTGGAGGGCCAGTGTCCTGCATATTTTAGTTCCAACCTCAACTAAACACACCTAAACCAGCTAATCAAGCTCTTTCTAGGTATACTACACTCTCAGAAATAAAGGTACGCAAGCTGTCACTGGGGTGGTACCTTTTCAGAAAGTACACATTTGTACTTAAAAAGTCCATACTGGTACCTCAAATGTATATATTAGTGCCTAAAAATTTTAAGAGGAACACTTTTGAACTTTTTAGGTACTAATATGTACCTTTGAGATACCAATATGGACTCTTTAAGTACAAATGTGGATCTTTTGAAAAGGTACCACCCCAGCGACTGCTCGCGTACCTTTATTTCTGAGATATTAGAAACATCCAGGGAGGCGTGTTTAAGGAAGTTGGAGGTAAACTATGCAGGACATCGGTCCTCCAGGACCAAGTTTGGACACACCTGATGTACATTATTCGTCACTTGACGTATTATATGGGTAAAATCCAGTCTTTGCAGTCCATGCATTGGGATTTTGTACAATAGTGCAAGAGATTTTTTTCCCATAGACAGCTAGCATAACAAATTATCACGATAGCACAATCCCGTAATATGGTAATGCGAGTGGAAAGTTATGCAATTGATAGATCTTTTTATTCCTAGGCAGAAGGATGATTTTGATGAACAACAACACAAAACATCTCCTCCCCCTCCAAATAAACAAACAGCATCATCTCATCATCAGTTTTTTGCCCATCCATACATTATTATGCTACAAAATGCTTGCACTTCAGCCTTTTGTTGAATGTACTCAGTATTGTTTGCTGAGGCTGTGGATTAAAAGCGATTATTAGGCTGTTGAATGCTTGATTCTAATTAGTTGATAAAATTTTTAGTGTGAACTATAGTTCCAGGCAGTTCTTTAGCTCAATACAGTTATTGGATGATTTGTTACTTCACAGCCCACAAGTATTGAAATTTAGCTTAAAACAAAACAGCTTTGGAAGAGACATGTAAGAAACTAGTTCCACACAGAGGAGCAGATTGGGGACAAAAACATGCCCGCAAAGGTCTTGAATGCAACAGCTGAAGTCTCTTCTGATGTGGTAACCATAGCATAAACAGAATAATTGACTCTGGTTCATTAAATTCTAAGAAAATTATAGCCATTATTACACATTTTTCCCCATCATCAGTTATTCCTCACATTCTGTTGTAAATAAAGTTCTGTTTCTTGCACAGACTGATTATTTCTCTTTGTAAGGCTTCGGTGTAGCATGGTTTCCTCAGTCAGATAAGATCATCATCTGTATTTTAAAACTAAGTACAAAGGCAATTTTATTGCACATAAGTTTTTTTGGGAAAAGAAACCTCACACACTGAACAAGGCTGCGTCTTTCAATTGTGCTTGTATGCTTTAAGCGCTCTTCTAAACATTCATAACAGGCCGTTGTTTGTTGATTTCTATTGCCAGCGTTATAGTATTACACCTGGAGCTATGCGATGCCCGTCTCTCTATCTCCAGCTCACCAGCACTCTGTCCTGGCATCTTCCATAAGGCTGGCATGCTGATTAATGAGGTACAACAGGGGCCAGCATCACTTTTTCCTACGCTCATGATCCTTTGTGTGAATAAAATCGGTGAAACTGTAAACAATCAGTGAATTGTTTTTGTAAACTGGGTGCAGAGCTGTCATTATTCTCCTTATAGTTCTTCCAAGCTTATAACAACTGTCATTAATGGCCCGTTTCCTGAACGGTACGTTTTTATTGCCCGTTTCAACTGTCAAAAGTACCAAAAAGCTAACTGTACCGTACCACTTCTTGGGTACCGTTTCCAAAGGATACCAGCACAACAGACGGTACCAAAAGGGTGGAGCTAGATGCACAGCTGAACGCTATAGTAGGGGTACCCTAACTTTTCAACCCACGACCCCCAAAAAACAATACTAATGATTCTTAACCCCAATATCCTCTGAGGTGGTTATAAATATATAAACCTTGCACATAACGGTACACACATACCAATAGACCTTAGTCTATTCATTGTTTAATTTTGGAGAATGCCACTCGCAGACCATCCTCCATGTACAATCATGGCCTTTATTCTAAATGTATGTGAGTGCCAGAAAGGTGTCAGAAAGTTTAACCTGGTGCCATAAAATTAATCTGCTGCATCTGACACTGTTGCTGTGTCTTAAAACAATGTAATAAACCCCAGGGGTCACAAAAATATCAAAAGGCTGATGAATTATTTGCCATCAGAAAGGCTTATTTGCATTTTTTTATGTAACTATTTTTTGTCTTCTGTGGGTCAGTTCTACTAGCTTAATAAAATAAATTAGATTTTTGGAAATCAACAAGCGAACCCCCCCCCCCTCCCCCCTCATTGTTTCACCCACCCTCCGGCGAGTCCCGACCCCCAATTTGGAAACCACTGCGAAATATATTTATATCGTTATCGTTATCGTTTATATCGTTATCGCGCATGCAACAAGCCAGGAGATTGAAAGCAAAGGAAGCTTCATTTTCAAATACAGAATCGAGACATTACATTGTACTAATACATATGATAACAAGCCATAGTGTCATTTCAGTTATGTAACAATAAATACAGAGGTGACCTTGTTTGAAATGTCTTATGACACTATGACAAACAAATACATCAAAACAGTCTGTGTCATGACAACATGACATTATAAAGTCAACATAATGTGTCATAAATCTGTCATAAACATGATTGTATTTGGGCCAATATAATTGGGTCATGCCTGTTATCCTCTTTAATATTTTATGTTATTTGACTACTACAGTTGTATGTCGTTAAAATGTAATTACATATTAATGACACTGTATTGTATTGTAAGAGTATTGTCACTTTCTCTGAGAAATTTTAAAAGTCATGACATTTATAATGGCCTCATGACAATCATGTTTATGACAGATTTATGACAAGTTACATTGTCCTAATAATGTCAAGTTGTCATAAAGACATCTTAAACAGTGTCGCCTTGGCATTAAAAATGGCATAACTGAACAAATGACCGTTTTCATTCATTTTTATGACATGTGTCGTGTCATGATTATAAAGCTGTCTTGACAGTCTTATGAACACCCAAATTACTTTCAGCAAACCATAGCTACCCAAATCAGGTTATCCCACAGCAATGTTATGGCAAAAGAAGGTGAACTCAGAAGAGCTTTGTTCACAAATAGGTGGACGGCGGCTGGCAGAGCTCCTCTCCAATCTCCACCGTCCCGACAGACGTTAAAGCAGCCAGAGCCAAGCCAAAACCCACTGCCGGCTCCTCAGAGGAGTGATGGACAGAGAGTGAAAACAATTACAGGGAGCTGCGCCCTGGGGGACTGTGGGTAACATCCAGACGGCGCTGAGAAACAGGTGAAAGCGATTGGCTGAGTTCGGGTTTGATATGATGAAGTCATCAGGGCTTTCTGTCGGGGTCAGCAATCTTTTGTAGACTGATGACACCCACAAAAAGACGCATATGAAAGGCATAAACAGCAGCTTACTGGATGACTCACTGGAAACAGTTGGTGTGCACCTTTTTGTGCCTGTTTTAGTCCTTTTAGGTGTCATTTCAATGATATAAAATTATATTAGATAGATTAGACTAAATTAGATTTTATATTTTATACAACAGGTTTTTTCCAGCCCGATTTTACAAGGAAACATAACAATTTTATGTATTGTTAGAAAAGTGGCTAAATATGAAGTTACGGTTTGCATGAGATTATGTTGGATGTTTCTGGTTCCTGAATTTGAAAATTCAGAAGAAAGCAGTGTAATATTCTAGTAATAAAAGCACTGTTCCAGCCTCTTCACCCATGTAGATCACTCCACCTATATACAGTAGTGCCAAGCAGAGGACTTAACTATAGTTTTACCAATACTGCAGATGTTGTGCCGCAATGCATTTTTGTGAGAACGTAGCTGTTTAGACTTCAAATATGTGGTTTATTAAAAATACAAATTAAAAAAAGGGTGTATCAACACAATCTCATGGCAATTCGTAACTTTTTTATTTAGTGGCTAATTCGTTTGTGTTTGAACGATCTCATTCATGCAATTTAGTATGATTTGCTTATCCCCCAATGATGGTTGGGTTTAGGGGCAGGTTGGGTGCCATGCCTTCTTTATAAAATCATACAATTTCATACAAATTAGCCACGAAACTGCCAAAATGTAAAATAGTTACGTTTTCTCATGATAATCGCTATGTCACGACTTAACAAGCGGATGTTGTTTAAATGTAAAACAGGCTTTTTAAATGTATAATTAAAAAAAATTTACTTATCCTATGTTTTGTTTACTATTACCAACGTTCTAATCACAACAGTGCTGATATTCAGTTATAGCGCACTGCTACTTGAGTGACATTGCTCATATTACATTGTAATTCTTTCTCTTTCTTTATTTAACAAACAATAAATGAATACACTTGATTCCTCAAGGATAACACAATATATATTTTTTTAAAACTGTTAACACTTTATTTTGATGGTCCACTTGAGTATTAGTAGACTGTCTGCTTAATATGTCAATACTGCAGCTTCAACAGACATTTAACGGACTATAAGAAATGTTGCAAGTACATGTCAATTTACGCTAACCCTTACCCCAACCTAACAGTCTACTTAAAATCTAATGAGAATAAGTTGACATGATGCAATGTAAAAAAACGGACCATCAAAATTAAGTGTGACCAAAAAAACTTCCATTGTGGTCTTTTATGAAGTTCAGAATATACTACTTTCAGTAAGCGGTACACTGTGATGCTACATTAAAAAATGTGTACCAATGGATTTGCCCTTTAGTGTTTGGACTTTCAGCAGTGAAATTGAAACTACACTGAACTAAACTAAACTGAACTTCAACTCTGAAAACTGGACTGACAGTTTCAGTTTACTAGAACTTCTATGTTAAGCTGCTTTGACACAATCTACAATAGTCAGAATTATTAGCCCCCATTTGATTTCTTTTTTCTTTTTTAATTATTTCCCAAATGATGTTTAACAGAGCAAGGACATTTTCACAGTATGCCTGATAATGTTTTTCTTCTGGAGAAAGTCTTATTTGTTTTGTTTCGGCTAGAATAAAAACAATTTAATAAAAAAAAAATTAAAAAACATTTTAAAGTCAATGATTAGCCCCTTAAAGCAAATTTTTTTGGATAATTCTACAGAACAAACCATTGTCATACAATAACTACAATAACTAATAACCTAATTACCCTAACTTGCATAGTTAACCTAATTAACTAAACCTTTAAATGTCACTTTAAACTGTATAGAAGTGTCTTAAAAATATCTAGTAATATATTATGTACTGTCACCATGGCACAGATAAAATAAATCAGTTATTAGAGATGAGCTATTAAAACTATTATGTTTAGAAATGTGTTAAAAAAAATCTCTCCGTTAAACAGAAATTGGGGAAAAAAAAACAGGGGGGCTAATAATTTAGGGGGGCTAAGAATTCTGACTTCAACTGTACATTGTAAAAGCGCAATAGAAATTATGATGAAATAAATCTAAAATGAGTAAAATCTGAAAATAAAAATATTAAAGTTGCTAATTAATTAATATATCCTCAATACTTACCAAAGCTAGTGAAAGTAAATGCTAGTTCGATAACTTGATTTACTGCCACTCTATCATTTCAGTGTTTTATTCATTACCTTTTTTATTAATGTGTGAAACGTATTTGAGATTATTGTTTCATAATCTTTTTTCCCTTCATTTTCAGTGATCAGTTGTCTTTATTCAGCTGTGAATTACAGTTGATTATTCAACATTAAATGCTGCCACAGCAAACGACCATTTGTGAGTCCACAACAAAAGGAGTCAGTCCTCAATATTTCATTTTCATTACCATTTAAAAGAAACTGTGATTTAAGAGGGGGAAAATCAAGTACCAGATTCTTTGGCAACTGTTAAAATGGCCCAGAATTAAGCTGCTGTTAATTATTTATGAACATGAATTGCTCGATTATGGGTCTGACTGACGCACCGCATTGAGCAGCTTCAATTTAACACACAATCAGTGGATTTGAAAGATGTCTCTATTTCTCCCAGCAAAGTCTTAAGACATGAATCATTAATTATTTGTTGCATTAATTATTCAGCCACGCTGGTGCTTATTAGAAAAATAAAGTGGGAAAACAAAGAGTGTGTCCACATGAGACAAGCGTCTGCGGGTCTGAATGAAGTGACACTGAATCTGGAAAGTGTGACCTGCTGCAGAGTTTGATGATTTCCTCTTGTTTTTCTCCTTTGTTTTTTCTGCTTCCTTCCTTTTAAAAGCTTCCAAAGACTAAACCTTATGAACTTATATTAGAGTTCGCAGCCATTATGTGTTGTGTCAAGACACTTAATATTTGTTAAGCAATAAAAAAAAAATATATATATATATATATATATATATATATATATATATATATATATATATATATATATATATAATTTTATTTTTTTTAACATTTGATTGTATTTTGTATATTGATCCTTTATTAAATGGATTATTTAATTAGTTTAAAATTACAAATTTATTGTAATTATTACTATCATTGTTGTCAAATTTCCCAGTACTGGGTTTTTTTGTTGGAAGTCACATGACATGCAGTGTTTTTCTGTGGCGTGATTTCTGACAGACTGGTGTTTATTGTGAGTAGTTTCTTAATGCAAATGTAAACGTCAATAAAAACACAGGATCAAATTATGTCAGATCCACAAAAAATCTGAAACATCTCCTCCAGTAAGTTATGACATATTCACAACAAAAAACATTTTTTTTAGATTAGTTTTTTGTAAATGGATCAAATGTATGTGTTGCCAAATCATACATGAGTCATACACAATATTAATTCTTTTTCCACTGCACCATGATTTTATATTTTGTACTGTACATTATTTCTGTTAAGTAACATTTCTTTAGTCTAAGCAAAGTCAGACCTTACTGTCCTAATTAAATAATTAAAAATCAAGGCATGATCATATTTTATTCAGGTAAAATAAGCATAATCTAGAAGCCTTTGGCTTTCACATAAGCCACTTCTGATACCAAAGGATCAACTAGAAGTTGAACTAGTTATTATTTGTTGTTCCTTAGTCTTAGACTTAGTCTTAGACTTTTGTCAGATAGTGTATGTCCAAATATCTTTTTTTTATACATACTCAAAAATGGCCATATATGTTTTTATAAGTAAAGTGAATTACTTTAAACGACAGGTTTACTCACCTTTTTTTTTAAGTTAATTAATCACTTTTTATAGTGTACATATTTCCTAAAGGAGCCATATTGGTACCTAAAATGAACACAATTGTGTCATTAGGAAAGGTTTCATCCCAGTGACCATTTTTGTACCTAGTGTGGTGTGATTTCTGACAGAATTTCTAAAACTATGTCATGTCAATTTACAGTGATTAGATACAGTGACACAACAGTTCAGCATCCTGCAGCTTAAAGTTTGTGTGAAATCTAAATTTACAATGTTTACTTTGCTAGCGCACAATGTTATTATTATTTTTTTTACAGTTTATCTGCTGTTTCTGTAATATATTCAAAGTCTGCTATTTTTGCCTTCATTTTTGGAGCGGCAGATCTCTGTTAACGTCAGTTTGATGTCTTCAACCAAAATATTCTTTACCACAACCCTTTTATCGTTAGTTTGCTATGAGTAAATGATATGTCAAAAAAGCCCTGCCCTCTACACTGAAAACCCTAATAAGTTGACTGAACTTAAGTAGATTATACTTAAATTGTTCAGTTCACCAATCTTAGTACTAAGTTTGGATAACAAAACAATTTAAGTATAGTCTACAAAACCGGCAAGTTAAATAAACTTAAATATGCAAGTTTTGGGAAACTCCATTACTCAATTAAATTGAGGCAACGAGTTTACTCAATTAATTTAGTTCAGTCACCTTATTAGGGTTTTCAGTGTGTGTAATAATATATGTTTGAAAAAAATGTTTAAATAAATTTAAAACAAAAAATAAGTAGACATTTATTCACAATATTATGAATAATTATCTCTGAAGCCATTTGTTTTCTGATTTAAAAAAGACCTTGCACTTAAAAGGTTGCACATATTAGAATTTTACAGTCAAGACTACATTAGTGAAAATGTCCTATTTTTTTCAAAAGGTTAATTATGATTTTGAGCTCACTACACTTGAAATCTTAAGTGTATGCATTTTCATGGGACATAAGTTAAATTAACTCATATTTTAAGTGATAGGACCAAAATGCAAAATTTTAAGATATGTTCAGTCAACTTTACTTAATTAAGTAAATACAACATTAGGGTTTTCGGTGTACTAAATACTCCAGTTAGAAGTACCATCAACAGTGAAATATGTCTCAGCAACTTCCGGTTCAAGCTGACATTTCTGAGAAGATTTCTTTTTTTAAAACGTTATATTAGTAAGAAATTACCTGATCTGAACTCACCATATGACACCCCCATCATTACCATCATCACAAATGCAGCGACATTTACCAAAGTTTATAGCTTGTGTAATGATGGCCACTGATTGTTAAGGTTTTGATTGAGCGATTAAAAGCTTTCCTGTGGTTCTGTCTCCTGCTGACCTCAGAAATCAGTTTTCGCTCGCTCTCTCTGTCTGTCCTGAACTGTCAAGAGAGACCCACTCGTAACGTCAAGCCTTTTTCCTGAATGACAGCATGCATTAGCATAGAGCAGCCACTAATAGCACGCAAAACGAGGACTTTGACCCGAGATAAACCCAAAAGGGGCTTTTAACGGTTAAGGCATCACCTTTCATCCATAGAGAGCGTCAAACGAAACCAGCCTGACCACTTTACCAGTTAAGTCACTGTGAAGAGGCGCTGAGGGCCGAGTGTTGAATAAATTGTCAAAAGCGCTCGATCGGTGTGCGGCATGAATATTTGTGCGCTAGAAAAAAAGAAGGATGGATCAGGTGGTGTAAATGATAAAAAAAATTACCGGAGTGAAATTGCATTTTATGGCAAACAGCGTTGCTGCGCAGGTTCTCATTACACCTTCACAGATGTGTAACACAGGGCCAGCTTTTGTGAGTTTCTGATGCATTGTGGTGTAAACAAAGACATCTGCTCGATGTTTAGATTTGTATTCTGGAAAAAGCCTGGAAGATCAGGTTGTTAATACAGGAGCAACAGTGTATTCATTAATCCATGACACTTGGTGAATGTGTCTCTAGACGTGCTTCTGTTGTGTTATGTAAACTGATTTATTTTTGGCTACTATGGCTGAATTTAATGAGACTGACAAGTGAAACTAAGCAGTTTCTATGTCCACCGTCCGAATAGGATGTTTAAATGCTAAACGCAGCTATAACTGTTAGACGGTGTGTGCTGGTACTGGTGTTTTAATAAGGTTTGCAGCTGTCACTTGACCAGAACTTTGTTTTGTTGATGCAGATAATTATAAAAATGTGTTCTCATCTGGTGTGGTAGAAGAACTACAATCGAAATACTGCATCTTGATAGTGTAATATGCGAGTATGTGTTTGGCAAGCAGCAACCCAGCAGGCACAAGACGGCAAGATGACGTCAGATTGATGTTGTACCTAAGCGGCAACATCCCACTCTTCTTAGTGAAGCCAATACGGAAGTAACTGAAACTGCAATTCATCGACTGGCCTTTGGGGGCTGCCTCCAGGAACTCCAGATGTCCACTGACTGCAATGCTAAATTGGCCATTTTTACAGCTGATAAAAACATGTTTACAGCCTGGTACAAAAGATGGTTTTGGTGCATATAGCTAATATTACCCTTCATGCCAACTGCGAGGGTGTGAATTGTTTTTATAACTCATCCATTTCGTTTTTATATTTAGTTATATTGAGTATGCATCTATGGTTGTACCCCAACGTCGTGGGGAATTTGCATTTTGTTTGGAAATGAAAATCCGGTTGCCTTCAGATCCCAATGTCAGTCCGATGTCAATATTCAACTTAATCAACTTAATATCAACGTCAAATGATGTTACAGCTTGATGTTGTGTGGACGTTACCACTTTGATGTCTATCAGACGTTGGATTTTGGTTGCCATACCTGACAAATATATATCCATATACATATTCTAACACAACCCAAAATCTATCAAATATCAACGTGATTTGATGTTGCTATTGGTTGTCAAAATCATGTTGTCCATAGACACTGGCTAGACATTGAATTTGTCACCTGACGTCACCTAAATCTGAACGAATATTAACATCTTATGATGTGTGGCACATGTTGTGTGCCTGCTGTGAATACACTTCTAAATTACTTTACATTATAACTGAATTAAATTAATTAATTAATTATTGAATTATTTTTTAGGAATTATTTAATAAAAATTGCACTGACAGATTATCGGTTTGCATGTAAACTGTGATAACAGGTTATGTTTGCTCAAAATGGTAGTAATAGTAGTAATGGATCATTGTCATTTGAGGTTTTTTTTTTGGGGGGGGGGGGTGTATTTTTTGCTTATCTTTTAACTTACTTTTTTTTTTAAATCAGCAAATACCATGGTTTCGGCTCAAAAAATCTTTAACGTTATACTAAAGACAAGAGTTGCTTTCGTCTTGGATGACTTGAGAGAAAGCACATTTGACCACAAATTTTTACTTTTACATTATGTGAACTCTCTCTCTCTACTGTAGGTCTCAAACTTGATTCCTGGAGGGCCGCAGATCTGCACAGTTTTGCTCCAACCCTAATCAAACACAGCTGAGCCAACTAATCAAGGTGTTCAAGACTACTAGAGACTATTTAGCAGGTGTTAGTTGGAGGTGGTTGGAGCTAAACTATTTAGAGCTGCAACCCTCTAGGAATTGAGTCTGAGACCACTATTCTAAATAGAGTCGACTCCAAACCAGTTTAAGTTTTGTGCTGTTGTTCTGTTGAACACAAAAGAAGATATACTGAAGAATGTTTTTTTTTTTTCCTACTATCGTAGACAATAGTTAAAGTTTTCCAACATTCTTCAGTGTATCTTTTTTTAAAACAACGACAAAAACAACAAACTCAGACTGGTTTGGAACCAGTCAAGGGTGAGTAAATGATGACAAAATGTTCATTCCTGGGTGAACTATCCTTTAAGCAGAGTAACAGAATCATACTTTGGGCTTTACAGTGTGAAGATCAGCTTTTCAACTTAAGGGACTGCTTTTAGTTCACCAATAATACATAAGGCTTAAATAACTGACCTTACGTTTATGTAAAAGGCACTGCTGTTATCCAAAGTGACTTGCTGCACAGTGTACTGAAGGTACACTGTATATTTTGCCTGAAAGCATGTACCTGGAGTCAAACCTATGACCTTGGCATTGCTAGCAGCACTAAAATGCTATTTACAAGTTTGAGCTCTGTGACATGCTGCCGTTAGCACAGACAATACTTCAGACAGTCCTTCAGGTTTTACTATTTTTTTACAAAGTACAGTACAATGGAAGTTTAGGAAAGGCATTTTAAAGGTTTTATAAGGGGAGAAGTAAATGGTATTATTTGAACTACAAGCTTGGGGTTGATATGATTTTAAAAAAAAGAATGAAATCATTCATTTAGCAAAATTGCATTCAATTGATCAAAAATGACCCTGAAGACATTTTTTAAGTTTCTATTAAATAAATAGAGCAAAAGCATGGAAGCCCATTTCTGCCATATACAGTAAAAAAAAAAATCAACACTTTGTCTTAAGTTCAGCATGTGGTTTAAAGTCTCTACTAAATGATTCTACTTTTTGCTGGAGAAAATTAGCTTTCATAAATAGGTGAGGGTACGTTTAAACTCTTCATTACTCATGTATTTATTCTATACCAAAAGTATTCAGATGTGAAGTATTCCTTCAAGTAGGCAGATAAATCTTGATAAAATTATGTCTTAGTGTTTAGCAAAAATCGTTCTACACAATGGAGTAGAATATGTCGATTTTGCAGAATGACCAAAATCTAGTTGATTTTAAGATATATATATATATATATTGTTACAATATTCAATGTTTGAAGCAATGAGAACAACAATTTTGATTATTTTATAGTTAATTATCTGGAATACTTGATTCTAATTGGTCTATTTCTACATCGCATGGATTTATTTCCAGATACCAACCACTATAAAACTAATAGCATCTGCATTCTATGAATCATTGTGATCATTAGTAGTTTAAAAAAAAAAATAATAATAATAATAATAATAATATATATATATATATATATATATATATATATATATATATATATATATATATATATATATATATATATATATATATATATATATATATATATTACATGACACGTATAGATTCTAATAGGTCAATCATGGCATTACATGGGTTTATTTTCAAATAACAACACCTAAAAAACTAATAACATCTGGTTTCAATGAATAATCGTAACCAATAGTAAATATATTCATTATTTATATTTATTACACATCCACAATAGATTCTGTTTGGTTAATCACAACATTATAAGGTATGTTACTGTGTGTAAGGGATAAAGTATATACAGGCAGTTGTTGGCACTCATGGCTTTAGGGCAGCCCATATATAAGACTAAATGGCTGTACTTTATCCTGCTTATTTCACTGGTACTTTCCCCACATGTAAAAATTGGACGCATTACATTATTCTGAGCCATAATCGTTTAATAAGACTTTAATTTAAGGTAAAGTTGATAGAAACAAAAACGGCTGAATGAAGCATACACTAACCTATCTTAATATCCAGTCCCCGGATGGCACCAAAGGGATTAAAGAGATTATTCTGCAAACAAACCTGAAGAGATATACTCTATCCCTCATTTTACATGGCTAATTGCCACAAAATGTAAAAATTAGACATGTAAAATGAAGGATAAATTATTAAAAAGACTGAATAGAGCTGATAGACCATACACTAACCTACATTGCACTATATATATATATATATATATATATATATATATATATATATATATATATATATATATATATATATATATATATATATGCATGTGAAGAATAGTATCCAGATGAGGCTGTGTTATTAGCTTCAGCAGTTACCTCAAAAGGACATATACGACTGACCAATCAAAATCAAGTATTCCTGAAGACCATATAGTAATCCGAGATAAAATCCACCTGGATGTACTTTATCCTTTACAGAAACCATTATTAGCCAGTCATTCACCACCAATGGACAGTGCAAGAAGAAACATGAAGGACATAGAGAAGGTATAAAGCAAAGAGAAAGCCATAAGAGAATAAGAATCCAGCACCATATGGATTCATAAAAGCACCTATTAAGTGAAAGAACTGTGTGTGTAGGACATTGACATAAATCAGCATGTTTATGATGGTGAGATTCTTGTGTGGGTTCTTCTGTGTAACACATAAAGCCCTCTTCAACATATTTTCTAGTGTCTTTCTTCATGATGGAGCGATCTACTGAAGGTTATAGGAGCTCAGAGGAGACGTGTGAATGACGGCCGAGAGGAGCTGGGGGTCAGGATGAGTGTTTGCACTGACCAGAAATGAGGCTTTAATGCAGGTTTTTATTTGTGCAGGGCCTGAAGTGTCACATGCCTCAGTAAATTGTGGCTGGTGGAAGAATCATCACCTGCAGGAGCCAAGATTCGATTCCAGTCAAGGACAGGTCAGAGATCAGTCAGGAGAGACACTGAGGGAGGGGGACAACAGCAAAGGAGAGAAAAGACATAATATCGTTGATGGAAAAAAGAAGAAGGCTTAACTTGTAGAGGACTGGAAGTCTGCTTAAATATGATTGTTAGTGGTGTTGCAGACAAAAATACTGTATATATAATAATCTGCCATACGTTACCATTCATTTTATTCTTGAAAGAAATTCTAGTTTGTTTTTAACAAAGACACATCAAATTGAACAATGTTGACAAGCTATTTATAATGGTACAAACTATTTATAATTCTAATTAATGCTTCCTAAACTCAAAAATTATTCATTTACAATGAAATAACCTAATTCGATAACACTTTATAATAACTACACACTATGAATCATCTAAGCATTAGCAAATAGTTAACTCATTATCTAAGCATTAACTCTACATTAATAGACATTAGTAAGCAGTTAACTGCAGATACAATGCTTTATTCTTGACTTATAAGCACATTTTACAGTTGAAGTCAGAATTATTAGCCCCCCTTTGAAATATTTTTCTTTTTTAAATTTTCACAAATTATGTTTAACAAAGCAAGGAAATTTTCACTGTATGTCTGATAATATTTTTTCTTCTGGAGAAAGTCTTATTTGTTTTATTTCAGCTAGAATAAAAGCAGTTAAATTAAAAAAAAAAAAACATTTTAATGTCAAAATTATTAAGCCCTTTAAGCTATATTTTTTAAATAGTTTACAGAAAAAAACATTGTTACACAATAACTTGCCTAATTACCCTAACCTGCCTAGTTAACCTAATTAGCTAACCTAGTTAAGCCTTTAAATGTCACTTTAAGCTGTGTAGAAGTGACTTGAAAAATATCTAATAAAATATTATTTACTGTCATCATGTCAAAGGTAAAATAAATCAGGTATTAGAGATGAGTTATTAGAACTATTATGTTTAGAAATGTGTTGAAAAAAATCTCTTCATTAAACAGAAATTGGGGAAAAAAATAAACAGGGGGGCTAATGATTTAGGGGGGCTACTAATTCTGACTTCAACTGTATAATGTGCCTAATGATTGTATTTTCATACTTTATAAATGAATAATTTAAAATATTGCATTATTTACAAACTAGTTATTTAAGAATAGTTGGTTCTATTTTAAGATCAATCAGAATGCATAACTTAATGATTTATAAACTATTCATTAAACTATTAATAAACTATATACATTCATATATCTTATTATTCAGGCATATACTAATAGTTAATTTATATGTTAATAAATGCTTTATAAAGTCAACTTCATCCAGTTTTGTGACCTAATCTAAAGTGAGGACTACTTATGCTTTATAAATCCCTTATAAATGACAATTAAAGGCTCACTTATATTCTAAACAGGAAAAAAAATAAAATAAATGACTTTATTTCTATTCATTTGAAGATACACAAATGAAACTGTATCAAATAAAAAACAAATCTGCAATCGTATGTAAAATAAAATTACTGTAGAGTTTAAACTTAGCTAAATAACTTTGAAATATTGTATCACAATAAATGGTTAAATTGATATATTTTGTTGCAAGAAACTGAACGTAAACTACAACAAGTAAGGCAGATTTGATGCAGTTGTGGCGAAGTTTAAACATTAGCCTCACTAATTTAATTGAAGAACAAAAAAAATGTATGTTTTCCAGATTCATGGACATAAGTTACCTGAAAAAGATGCAGATGATTCATCTTGTACTTTTTTCCTCTTCTCGGCTCCAGACTGCTATTGTCTTTTCATAGAGCTGCAACTTGCTGCCGCAAAGATAAGTAGACCGGCTCTGCCATTGGGCTATGCGCGTACATGGAAATAAATTCCGTTACATGTTGGTTTTTGTGTTCGTCATAAAAGGATTTTTTTAAATGTATTTAACAACATATTATCAATATATATTTTATTTAACCTCAGTTTATGTTAATAAGCATTTTTGAGCAACCGAGATGGTGCCCCTCTCCGGAGTTGCGGCCCTATGCAGCCTGCGTAATCTGTGTATAGGGAGCAGCAGAACTGCTCATATATATATATATATATATATATATATATATATATATATATATATATATATATATATATATATATATATATATATATATATATATATATATAGTTGTTATGATCACCAGCAATCTATTGGATACAGATCACACTCAAAGTAAACACTCACCTTCTCACCTGAACTACAAATTCTTCCACTTAACGAACTATAAATCTCGTCATGCACTACATACACACACCTGTTCCGATGTTCTGTTGATTACTGTACACACGCAGCTGGTAGCTGCTCAAGGACTGATTACTAGGACTATTTATACAGCAGACACACACACATAACAGTGCTGAGTCTTGTTATACTGTTTGTGAACATTACAACACATTTTCCATTGTCTAGTCTAGTCATGTTTGGACCCTTTGTCTTGTTTACTCGTTTTGATTCATTGGTACCTGTCTGACTACTCGCCTATTCTTTGACCACAACTTTGGATTGCTCTGCATGCACCTGTTTGACCCTGTTGACCGCTGCCTGCCTGACCATCCTTGTAATGAACTGCATGTGGATCATCAACTCTGTTGTCAGCATCCCTCACCTGACAATAGGACAGAATTAGTGTGTTGCTTTAATTATTATTTTTTTTAACACTGAATGATGATGGGACATTATCTACAGTATATGCCCAATGAATAGTATAAGAACAGACAGGGATATGAGCAAGTAATTGCAATAAAGAGAAAGTCTATAAAAACAGAAGGGAAAGAATAATGATTTAAGAAGCACCTGGTGAGCATTGATTATGCCTGGCTCTCTTTCTCGTTCCTGCTCCCTTCATCATACTTCATTTCTCAGTCTGTGATCGGGCCATTGAGGTCCTGCTCTGCCTAAAGTGGAGACCCTGAAGAGAAGGAAGACAATCGAAATCAGTCACTGCCACAGAAAGAACAGCCCAGCCAAAGACTTCAGTCTTCCAGCCAGACATGAATCAACTCAAATCACCCGCTCACTCGCTCCCTCACTCTCTCTCTCTCTCTTGCCCCAAACCATAACTTTCTATTAACAGTGCTTTTTTCAGATTTTTCTCTTTATTTCTATCATTTTCTCTTTAAAAAAAAAGGCCTTCAGGAAAAAGAGAAGAAGAAAAGGAGGAGGATAAAAGAGTCAAAAAGAAAAAAAAAATCAAAGTTGATGAGGGAGTTTGGACAGTAGTCACTGAATGAGGTGTGATACTGATGTCTAAAAGGACAGTTCACCCAAAACTGAACATTTGTTGATATTTTATTCAGCCCTAAAGACATTCAAGATGATTTTAGAACATTAAAGAAGATTTTAGCCTGTGGTCCTTGGTGATGTTAATGTGCATTTTTTAGTATCACAAAATGAGATGATCTCAAAGAAAACGTAGTGAACATTACACCCACATGACTAATCAGCTTCATTATGCTTCCCTTTTTCACTGTTGGTTACTTGGTTACCAATACTACAGTTAGCCACTCTAAGGTAACACACCTAATTTACATTTGTGATTTTTTCTTTGCTAACTTTAATAGATTTGCTTAATGTTAGGATGGAAGTCCAGCTTCTGGCTATCAGCACTTTTAGAGTAAAATAAATAAATAAATAAATAAATAAATAAATAAATAAATGTAATACGTTTGTCTCCAGACAATACATTGAGGTCTTATGAAGAGCAGTGATTGGTCTGTGTAAGAAATGCAACATTATTCCTAACATTATTTCTTGTAATCCATTGCCTCAGGCAAGCGATCTGGGGTGATGTATGATTTGTGAAGATATCTTTATTTGGAGCTGCTTCTTTTATACTAGTACACCAAATGAACTGAATGGCCTGAAACAGATCATAGCTTAAGGCAGCAAAGATTTACAAGTTACTCAGTCAAAACTTATTTTCAGATGTGCACAACAGATTTTCTAACTCATTCGCAGCTCTTGTTACAGAACATCCAACAGTCACTGAACTGGGAAAACATTTCAGACTCAAACAGAAGAACCAAATTGAAAGTTTTTCAGGGTTTCTCTTGGTTTATGAACAGAGGTGAAAAGAAAACAGCAAGATAGGCACAGAGAACAAAAGAAATAAATTAAAAAGAGGTAAAGAAATAAAAGAAAGAAAGAAAGAAAGAAAAAAAGAAAGAAAAAAGAGAGAAATAAAAAAGAGACTGAAAGAGAATATAAATAAAAGAAACGAGAGAGAAATAAAAACAAATAAAGAAAGAAAAAAAACAAAGACATTACATAAAGAAAATTAATAAAAGCAAGAAACATTTGAAATAAAGAAAATGTAAAGAGAAAAATAAAACAAACAAACAAACAAGAAGAAAGAAAGAAAGAAAGAAAGAAAGAAAGAAAGAAAGAAAGAAAGAAAGAAAGAAAGAAAGAAAGAAAGAAAGAAGGAAAGAAAGAAAGGGAAAAGTGAGAAAGAAATTATTTATTAAGAAAATAAATAAAATTAAGAAACAAATGAAAGAGGGAAAAAATGAATAAAAGAGAGAAAAATGAACAAAGAAAGAAAGAAACAAAGAGAAATGTATTATATATATTATTATTTAAATGCCACAAACTAATAGACGTAAGAGTGAAAACATCTGTATTATGCTTTATAAAAATAGATATGTACTGTTATTGTTTTATACGTATACTGTATATATTCTTTTCTTTTATAACAAATATAATTATTGTTTTTATTTATTTATTACATTTTTTAATACTACTATTATTTATTTTGACCCCCACACCCTCACCTCCCTTGCTAAATACACCTGACATGCATCCAATATGACAATTTTGTTAGAAACACTCATATGCTTTAAATGTTTGTTTCTATGTTTGTTTATATAATTTTTTTTTCATTTATAACACTTCATCTCATTTAAATACATTATGAACAGCAGATACACTAATTATTTTCTTTATTCTGTAGAGATTATGCAGCACCATTGATGTGATCCATGACCTGTGAAGAAATGAATGATTCCAAGGTATCCATAATCCTGGACCAGGCCGTAGCCTGAGCTGATGCTGTGGCGGTCATGGAGGAGTGGAGAGCATCAGACTGATTCCTGAAAGACCAACACAATCTCTCGACAATTCGTAACTTATTGATTTAGTGGTTTACTGATTTAGTTATTCACATGAATTCGTATGATCTAATTTGTACATTAGATCGTAGGAATCGTAGGAATTCGTACAAATTAGCCACTCAACTGACAAAACATAAAATACGTTTTCTCGTGAGATCAGGCTGGAAAGACCCCAGTGACAGATGAGTCTTCACATTGATTCCATGGGCCAGCCTGAACACCTGCCAGTGACCTACTCACACCTGCAGCTTCTCCAAGATGGACGTCCAGTGTTCTCCAGCCTCCGGTACCTAGACTGCAGCTCTGAACAAGAAGTTTTGCCAGAGGAGAAATGGTCTTGCTTAACTGAGCCTGGTTTCTCTTGAGGTTTCTTTTCCTTCACTTTAGTCAATTTGTGAAGTTCTGTTCCATGCCAGTGTCGCCAATGGCTTACTTGGTTTGGGAATAGTTTAGCTGTGCATCGATGGAATTGCTCTTCAGTGTTTGGACTTTCAGCATTGAAATTTAAACCACACTGAACTGAACTAAACTGAACTGAACTTCAACTCTGAAAACTGACCGACACAGTTTCAATTTACTAGAACTTCTATGTTAAGCTGCTTTGACCCAATCTACATTGTAAAAATGCTATAGAAATACAGTAAGGATGAATTTAATTGAATATGTATGCCATGTCATTAAATTTAAATTGTTATGACATTTTGTTTCCATTCTATTTGTTATATTTGGCCACAATATTTACATAAGCTTTACACAAACTTTAGCAATATTGTATCATTTAGAAAGAAAGAAAGAAAGAAAGAAAGAAAGAAAGAAAAGAAAGAAAGAAAGAAAAGAAAGAAAGAAAGAAGGAAAGAAGGAAAGAAAGAAAGAAAGAAAGAAAGAGCCACAGTGGAATGAACTGCCTGACTTGCAACCTATAAATCACAGTAACCATCTTGAATGGCCTGATAGAGAGAAAATGAACAGCTTTTTTCATCTTAATTATTAATCTTAATTATTGGGTGAACAATTCCACGCAATTTCAAGAAACAAACAAATAAACAATCCCTTTGGATATATACTGTACAAGCCCAAATATGAAAAAGATTACTCACTGCATAAAACCCACCAAAAGGCAAGTACTTGAGTTCTGCTTAGTGCTGTTTTCAAGGCTGGCAAAAAATGACCGTCTTTGGAAATACTTCTGCACACTTTTAGTTCCTCCGGCTTTATAAATTGAATGGAATTGTTATCATCAAGGTGAAGATTCCAGGTGGTGAAATTGCATTGATGACCTCTGCTTTTCTGAAGGTCTTCGCCGCTTACAAGTGCTAACTAGCATTAACGCTGAAATCTCAAGTCTGAAAAACTGCAGCAAGGTGTGAAATAACAGACCTCTTAGCCTCGCTAAATTGCTTAGTTACTGTAGTGAGCTGAAGAAAAGGCCAGAGGAATGAGGGATTGTCCTCATAATGCGCAAATTCAACCACTGCCGGTGTCGTATTGCAATGCTAACAATGACAAGCGTGTGTTTTAATAATATTGTGTAGGTTTGCTAGGTTTATACAGAAAGATTTTATCTAGACTATAATCCAAAGGTCAGGGGTCAGTGTGGTTTCAAGGGATTTCTTTTATTCAGCGCCGACGCATTTAATTGAAAGGTGCATTCAAAAAGAGTTATTCATAACATTATAAAATTATCTGAATTATGTCATTCTTGATCATTCTAATTTAAATCAATTTTGCAGTTTCTATTCATCAACAAATCCTGCATAAATATGTGTCACGGTCTGAAAGAAAACTTTTAATTCAACAAATTATCCTGGGAAAAAGTTTGAACAAAATTAAGTATCAAAGCTGCTTTTAACATTGATAATAAGAAGAAATATTTATTAAGCAGGGTGGCACGGTGGCTTGGTGGTTAGCATTGTCGCCTCACAGCAAGAAGGTTGCTGGTTCGTATCCCAGGTGGGTCAGTTGGCATTTCTGTGTAGAGTTTGCATGTTCTCCCCGTGTTTCCTCAGGGTGCTCCGGTTTCACAGTCCAAAGACATGCGCTATAGGTAAATTGGATTTACGTAAATTGGTTGTGTGTATAAGTGTCTGTGACAATGCAAGAGTGTATGGGTTTCCCAGTACTGGGTTGCAGCTGGAAGGGTATCCGCTGCGTAAAACATATTCTGGAATAGTCTGTGGTTCATTCCACTGTGGTGACCCCTGATAATCAGGGACTAAGCCGAAGGAAAATGAATGAATGATTTTATTAAGCATCATATCAGTGTACATTAATTATTTCTTTTACTATGAACTTATAAATTAATGTTATAATTTGAATTTCTTACACTGTGGTGTCTGGGGAGGGGTTATCAGTCGGTCAGTCAGTCAGTCAGTCACAGTCAGTCAGTTAGTCAACAGTGGCCTCTGGTGGATTTATGCTAGCAGGTACGAATGGCACTCTTGAGAGAAATTTGAGATCTGAAAAAGTGTACACAGCGGCCTCTGGTGGATTCACGAAAAACTAAAATTGCAAAAAAAAAAAACGTACCTCCTAGGACATATTTAGCAATCTCCAGAAATGTATATAGGGATACGTATCAATAATGAACCTGGGTTGCATTTTTCTGCATTTTAAAAACCAATAAATAAATGTTTTAATGAATTAAATTCTAAAACATTTTCAAACAGAAAAGCCTTTTAAAGTTCTATATAGCCCTTTAAAAATGTAATAATCCCAATAATTCTGATTTCGCTGCATTTTAAAAACTAATAAATGAAGGTTTTAATATATTAATTTCTAAATATTTTCCAATAGAAAAGCCCTTTGAAGTTCTTTATAGCCCTTTAAAACTGTAATAATAATCACAATATTTCAGATTTCTGCATTTCAAAAACCAATAAATAAATGTTTTAATTAATTAAATTATAATATGTTTTTCTATAAAAATTGTAATAAAAAATCCACAATTTTACTGATTTTGCTGCATTTATAAAACTAATAGATAAATATATTAATGAATTAAATTCTAAAACATTTTCAAATAGAAAACAACCTATTAAAATTGCAATAATATAATCACATTATTACTGATTTTGCTGCCTTTTTAAAACTAATAAATGCAGCCTAGATGAACAAACTTGCTTTCGTTTAAAGATCTGCCTGACTACAACTTTTAAATAGTTTCTGGCATGAGTAAAACTTCAAGTGCACAGCTTTTATTCATGCGAAATAAGTGCTGAATATCCATATACAACAGTCTGTTCTGGAAACAAAAGCAAATTAGGCGCCATAATCTTCCCCGAGAGACACTTTGAGCAGACAGTGACCACAAATATTCATGATGGTGCATTTTCACGATGGGGTCTGAACAAATGTTGAAATAACAAATGCCGAGTGCGAATTTACCAAGGCCCGCAGCCATCAGTCCCAAGCTAATGAGGATTACACATTATGATGTATGAGATATGGATAATGCATGTTTGCAGGAAGCACTAGTATCTCATTGAACACCTCTGGATGTTTACACTGATGGATGAAAACCTCATCTGTTGTCAGCACTGTTTAAGAGCTGTAAATAACTGTCAGATGCTGCTGCGTTTCATGCATGTCAGTCTTAATACAGCTTTCATGTGATGGTTGTTTTAGCTTCATAAGGAGCACATAAAGGTCTTTGCATGGGGAATAATCAAAGCGCTGACATCGCTATGAGGAGGATTGTAGAAACTCAGACTCGTAGTAATCTGACATTGACGTTAAGCTCTGAAAAAGGCTAAGGAAAAGATGATAGTTCAAGACTAAATCAAAAGCATTAACAACAATATCAACAAATAATAGCTATGTTTCCAGCCAAGGATGCAAATTGGACTTGAATATTTTTTGCAGCGCTTGCATCCATTGAGTCAAAGAGAACAAAAATAGTCAAATATCAGAAAGGAAAATAGAATTAGCTGTGAGAAGCCACTGAGCGCCCTTCTTAGTAAATTACTTGGGCCTGAATCAAACTTTGAACCTAGATGTACATTATCTTGCTTATTATATGGCTACTTAACACAAAACTAAACAAACTGACACAAAACCTTGATCTGAGCTGTAATCATTTATTTTATATTCATTAATTAAAAGTAAAGCTTACAGAAATTAACAATGGCTGAAAGAAGCATACATTAATCTACTTATTATTCAGTCACAAGATGGTCAAAAACAATGGCCTACGAAGACAAAGACGAAAAGCAATGAATGAACGCACGCTGGCTTTTGTAGGCACGAGATGCTCTTTGGGAGTGCAAACACTTAAGACAGTTCTGGGAGGTGATAATACTGAACCACTTTATAATAATAATAATTCCTTACATTTATACAGCGCTTTTCTGGACACTCAAAACGCTTTATATATTTTGGGTGGGAATCTCCTCAACCACCACCAGTGTGCAGCATCCACCTGGATGACACGACGGCAGCCATTTTGCGCCAGACCGGACACCACACTCCAGCTGATTGGTGGAGAAGAGACAGAGTGATAAAGCCAATTATTATAACGGGATGCTTAGGAGGCCAAGATGGACAGAGGCTAGTGGGCAAATTTGGCCAGGATGCCGGGGTTAAACAATTTGATGTGATATTTGAAAATACAGCTGGGAACAGATAATGTAGACCAATCTCTCCACTCGTAAGACTACGTATTTAGGCTATCAGAAATCAAAATTTTCATTAATTTTGTGCAAACATATATATATCTCAGTAGCTCTAAATTGAGCTCAGGTACATTCTGTTTCCACTGATCATTCTTGAGATGTTTCACCAGCTTAATTGGAGTTCACCTGTGGTAAATTCAGTTGATTGGGCATGATTTGAAAAGGCATACACATGTCTATATAAGGTCCCAGGGTTTACAGTGCCTAATAAATAAATAAATAAACAAATTTTATCTATTTTGAAATAAGGCTATAATTAATAAATTATGAATAATAAAGTTTAAATATTTAGAATAAATAAATCCAAACCAGTTTATCAGCAGCCTGACTCAAAGCGGAGAGACTGAAGGGATTCATTCTGAGTAATAATCCACCTGGATTATTCCACTTATTACTTATTATTGTTGTAAAACTAACCAAACTGACACAAATCTGAGCAGAAATTATTTATTTTATATTCTTTAATTAAACGTAAAGCTTACAGAAAGAAAAATGGCTGAATGGGGCATACACTAACCTAATTATTATTCAGTCACAAGATGGTGCCAAACAGTAAAGAACAGTGGTGTGAAAGATTAGCATATAACATACCTGTCAACATTGGGATGTAAAAATAAGGTCCCTCCAAGAACTGGCTGTTTTGAGGATTGCGTAGGAGGGGCGGTGGCACCTGAAATGGAAAGCAAGGGAAACACGCTGTTTTTGATATTTATTTCAGAGTGTTTTCATGCCTAAATAAAATAAACAGAACAGATTTGCATTGAAGAGCAAGGAGCACCCCCTGGTGGTTCAGCGGTACGGGTTGCGTATAGGGAGAATCGGCTCTTTAATGTTTATTGCCACCTTTCATAGAGAGATTAAAAATACAGGAGAAATACGGGAAAATACCTTTACAGGATGATAATAGGATAGAATTATAAAATATGTGAGAATCCCGGGAAAATGGGAGGGTTGACAGGTATGGCATATAAATATGGATATGAGTTAATTTTATTCACTAATAGTGAAGATGAAGTAGTACCTGAATTTCGTGATTGACAAATTAAAATCAAGTATTTTAGAGAACCGTGTAATAATGATTAATAATGAATTTTTTATGTTAATTAATGAAATACATGACATTCACAACTTTTTGCGAAAAACTATAAAGCAGCAAAATTAATCTCTTGGTATCTGCACTTTGTTGTAGCAATTAATTTTCAGAATTACCTTAGTATGGACAGTTTTTAATTATTACCTTATTAATTATATCTGTGTCATATATTATGTCAAATCCTCATTACCAATTCCTTCATCAATCTACCAATTACTACATCAATGCGTAATCAACCAAATGTGAGATGCAGCTCATAGGCACACATGTTAAAACACACTATGCACTATGTATAGCACACTATGTAAAGTATATCAATTGTTACCAAAATTTAATTTTGTCTTTAATATTTAAACAAAGATAATAAATATTGGTTTTGTAAAAAAACACATTTTAAGGTGTTTTGAAAATGGCACATTTTAATCTGGCAAAAATAGACAAGTTATTGCTAAAGCATTCTTGTTATAATCACTAAAGCTGTCTAGTTTGTGAAATGAGTCTTTATGTTACATTGATTGAGCATTTTATTGTTCAAAGTAAGAGAATTGACCAATTCCGATTGAATTCTGATGGTTACTGAGCTCAATGGAAGGCGTGGGATTGGTTGTAATTCCTAAAACAATGTATAAAAACAGATTCAATGCAATGTGTGATGAGCTAAACATAACAGAAAAACTGACAAGTTCATTCATTGTCTATTAACCCTCAATATGCCGAATGTAACAGATTGAGTTGTTGGAGAGCAATATTTTGGTCTGCTCACCTTAAATTAGCCATTTATATTCATTGCTGGCATTAATTGCAGACTCTTCTTCCATCTCCAGACTCTTTAAGACGAAGGAAACACAATCATTCTTCTCTCCACCACAGGAACCACTAAGAAAACTAAAGCGTTGAGACACTGAACTGTGTAATCCCTCCATTCACTCCTGCAGGTTTCCGATGCCTCCTTTTTTGCGTCTCTCTTTCTTTCGCTTTTGTCCCCTGAGCGCCTCCGCACTTCTATCAGCTTCCTTCGTTCTTTCGTTTTAAGCAAGCGATCTACCTTAATTGAAAATGGGAACGAACACACCATTGATAAAAAGAATAATTGACATGGTTACACTGCACTGGTAAGCCTTTAATTCAATAATATGGCAGATTAAGGGGTTGGATTCTACCTTCTCTGGAAGGCCTCCCAATGGGGAACGGTTCCACTTGGCCGGAAAACTATTATAGGAATGAACACGAACACACACACAAAGCAGCTGAGTCAAATGGAGCAACTCACTAACACACACTGAACTGGGAAGTATCATTACCTCCAAACAAATCTACTTATTCAACCCCAGAAAAGACAACACAGTGATGATATTCACGCTTTTCCTGCCAAAAGTTAAATGCTTAATTACCAGTAAACAGATGGCCAGCACGCATCCAAATCTGAGGAAAATCAGCTGCCGCATGGAAAACACATCGATATATATGTGTCTGAATGCAGCACAGAAAGAATGCTGCATGCTTGCCAAACTCTCAACCTGCTTCACAGGCTATCATGCATTTGTTATGTATGATAATGTGCATATTTGAAGGTTTTGTTAGCTGATTATTATATTTAGGGACAGCGAATCTCTCAATTATGTTTTTCCCATTCATTTTTAGAGGAAAATGCATAATGACAAGGTGTAATCAGGGGCGGACTTAATCAATAAGCGAGGTATGCAGCCGCTTAGGGCCCTGGGGAATTAGGGGGCCCTGACCAATGCCATGAAGTTTATATTAATCAAATAGCTTTTTTATACATTTCTATCATATGTTGTAAAATCTGTCTAGAACTGTTACGATTTTAACATTATTACTTCTTTTCAAAACCAGGGGAGTCATGAATAATAGAACATTCCTTCCTTACTGCGCATGCGCGTAAGTCCTTTAATCAAAGACACTGCCAGCCAGTGTAGCCAACTTAGCAACTTTTCAGACCCCCGCAGT
This sequence comes from Danio aesculapii, assembly GCF_903798145.1. Classification (NCBI taxonomy): domain Eukaryota; kingdom Metazoa; phylum Chordata; class Actinopteri; order Cypriniformes; family Danionidae; genus Danio; species Danio aesculapii. The sequence continues at coordinate 32,541,361 of NC_079445.1, read as the reverse complement.
GCCAAATTAAATAAAAAATGACTAGCTAATGTTTTTAGGTGTTACTAGAGATTTTTAGAGACTCTCTTGTGTCTGCGCCGTTCCTAATGTTATCCTTCACGACAAGCTGCGGGTGATGCCATCAGTCTCTCCCCCACCTCAGAGCACTCAAAGGTTGGTCAGTGCCACACAGCAGTATCTGACATCTGCAGCATTGATAGCAGGTCATTTCTCTGCATATCGATGGCAAATGTTTCAGAAAAGCGAGAGGTATTTCCCAGGTACAGTCAAACTGATCGGCTTCTCCTTTTATTTTAAATGTAATAATTTAAAAGGACTATTTATTATTTCCTTGCTGTTGTTCACAATCACAAAGATTTTAGTGACACCAGTCTGCCAGCGATCAGAGTAGAAGTAGGTAGAGTGTGCAAGAGAGAGAATTTTGAGAACATTTGGGAAAATGTAGAATGTTAGGTTGGGTCAAGTCTGGGCTGGGCCTGGGGCGGAGAATCTAAATTCTAGCTTTGCAATGCAGCGAACTGTGAAACTTGTCGCACAAGCTTGCATTTCCGATCTGTCGCATTCATATGCGTATGAATGAAAGTCTATGGGGTGTAAAGTGCAGTGTGAGTAGGGCTGTCCGATATGGGCAAAAGAAACCTATCATGATTTTTCTGAACAATATTGCGATTGTCACAGACTGAATCTGTGTTTACAGTGTCAATCTGAAACATGTTTCAAAATGGAAACTATTAGATCTTTATCAAAGACCTGTAACATGTCTCTAAAAGAGACATAAGACAAAAAAAATAAAATAAAATTCACCTCTAGAACAGACCTATGGCAAAATAAATAAATTCCGCAGATTTGTTTTGACATGCAGAAATCATAGACCTCTTTGTGACGCTGCCGTGAAATAGGCCATTCACAAATTGCGTCTTTTGCGCGTGCAAGTTCGTTATTTCCGATAAAGGCACGCAGATTGTGTACGCATATTGAGTGCGCGCGTATCCTAGGCACACCTAGTTGAAAAAATCTCTTTTCACACAAACATGAAATTGAACTTTTCTTAATGCCTCACCACGAGTCACATAACAAGAGCTGACCGATTAGCTTCATGCTTTGTATAGAATATACACATTCTGGTTACCTCAGACAAACACATGACACCCGAACACTAAGTGCTTTTTAATTCTCTCTATAATTATTTCTTTAATTCTCTCCGCGCTGTGTTATGACTAGTTCAAATAGCATACTGCAGGAAAATGGTGCTGTAACAAACCACCCCCACAGATTTCTCATTTAAATTAATATTTTCTATAGGCTGCTTTACAATATTATATGTGTGCATATATTGTACATTAAATAAATTACTCAGTACTGAAGCCAAATCTGGAGCTAATCTAACAAAATTACTTACAATAATGGTTAAAAACTTTGTAGCCCAAATTTATATGTTGGGAATTTTTTTATTTTTGAATGAATTTAGATGTATTATCTTTTAATTTCTAAAGATTTTCTATGACTAAAATGTTATTATAATAAATATATCTGTTTAATAAATCTGTTTTGTTCAAATGCACCAATATATATCACCTATATTCACTGAGAAATGGGTAAACATATTCATTTTCAAAATGGGGTGTACTCATTTTTGCTGAGCACTGTAAATGATATTAATTTAATTAATTAATTATTTTACTTGAATTATTATGCACAACATGTGAATGTTAATATTTAATATATTGCAATTGTAACTATACCGTTACTACTATTAACAATAAATAAATAATTCAGTACTACTAATTAATAATATAAAAGAATCATTAAATATACTTATATTAATAACCTTATTAATAATAACAAACCATTTGATTTTACTCTCTATATTTTCAGACTTATTGAGTTTTGATAATTAAATTTATATAATAATCTATATAGTTTGTGACCATTTAATTAATGAGAATTACATGTGCTTTAAACTATTCATTACAATATGCTAAACAAAACCCCCTAACTCTCTGAGAAGTATCAGTGAAATATATTTATCTGTGACATCGTTGGTCTGAAAAATGCATTTAAAAATGTATTCTCCACATTTGTAGGTCATGTGATCAAAAGTTGTGAGAACAAAGCAGTCTGAGCATTCTAATTGCATGCATTAACATGTTCATTTCAACATCCATCGCAATTGGAGAGCTAAAATATTCAGAGGGACTTAAAGGCCTGCATATTAATAAAGCGTAGTGAAGAATGAGCCGTTTTTAAATGGCAGTAGTTAAATGTGCAGTAAATGGGCTAGTGAAGGACACATTGCTGTAGAGTCTTTCACAGTGTGATTGAGGCCATTGTGACAGACACTCACCTCAGTGTTCAGCTCCGCCTTCACTAGTCTTTATCTCAGTGGGCAGGAGGAATCCGACACTCACATTTGCAAAGGGGGTGTGGCTTCCCTGTTCCCACCTACCCTATCAGGCAGCGTCGTTGACATGAGAGTGGGGATTAGTATTCGCGAGGCATCAGAAGGAGACTGCGGCTCTGTGTTTAAGAAGCAGAGAGGCCAGAGGTCTGGACAAACACTGATAAACACACTGACCACATGTAACCTAGAAACAGCGAGCGAAACACAACGGTTAGCAGCTCAAAGCATATAATCAGAGGAGAACAGAGGAAGCGGAGAAGAAAGGCAAGAACAAGGAGATGGTAGGTGAATGACATATTTAAAAAGAAAAACACCTCATAGAGGCGCTTCTTAGAAAAATTTGCATATTACTTTGCTGTATCCCTTTGACTTGGTGAAGAAAATGTGAAACCATTTGACTTCACAAATTAGGGTGTAAAACTCAACACCTTTTGAAGATACAGTATGAGGTGTTTCAAAGATATCTCTCAGAAAAGCATCAGAAAAGCAGCTAGAGATGAGTGATTAATCCAAATGGAATCGCAAATGTGACCGAGAGTTATCTTGTCAGGGTAAGACGGTTGTGTGATCAGTACAAAATCTCTTCTTTAGGGCCAGAGGGCGCTCTCATGTGAAAACTACAAATATACTACGAAGAAGAAACCCAGAAAATATTGTTGCATTACAAACAGAATTTAACTGCATTCTTTGACTGAGTGTGATTAAAAATTATACGACTACGGAATCATCTCACCGAAGGGTTTATTTCAAACGAGTTTGGAGTAAAAACATGTTGTTTTTTTAATGTGGTGATTTCATTTGCAGCATTTAGTGGACATTCTCAAAACACTTAACGTGAAAAACTCTCAACATTGATTTATGTACCTAAACATCAACTGGAGGAACCTAAATTTCAGTCAAACTTTTCTTCAACTTTAATCAACACCAACTACTGTAAAAAGAATGAGTCTTAAATCCATAAAGTGAATATTCCGCATCAAGCAGTTTCTCCACCACTGAAGTCCATTCATTCATTCTCTTTTGGCTAAGTCTCTATTTCAGGGGTCGCCACAGCGGAATAAATCAACAACTATTCCAGTTTATGTTTTACACAGTAGATGCCCTTCCAGCCACAACCCAGTACTGGGAAACACCCATACACACTTATTCACACACACACACACACACACACACACACACACACACACACACACACACACACACACACACACACACACACACACACACACTCATACACTACAGCCAATTTAGTTTATTAGCGCAGGTCTTTGGACTTGTGGGGGAAACCGTAGCACCCAGAGGAAACCCATGCCAGCACGGGGAGAACATGTACAGGTAAATTCCACACAGAAACTCCAACTGACCTAGCCGGGACTCGAACCAGCAACCTTCTTGCTGTCAAGGGACAGTGCTAACCACTGAGCCACCATGCTGCTTCATTGAAGTCCATTACAAGGAAAAAGCTTAACGTGGCTTACTGTACCTTAACAACAAGCAGGAAAAAACACATTTCTATGAGATTTTACTCAAGACAAACACTTTTTGATGTCAAAAGAATGAGCTCTTTTTTCAGTGAGTGAAAATAATCATGTTAAGTGTTTTGTCCCCATTGAAGTCTATTATTACAGAAAACAACAACTGGGGAAAACCAAATTTTTGCTTGTAATAAACACCAACTACTACCAAAAGAACAAGCTGTAGATACCCTGTATACAGCTGAAGTCAGAATTATTAGCCCTCCTGAATTATTAGCTCCCCATTTATACATATACAGCTGAAGTCAGAATTATTAGCCCACCTGAATTATTAGCTCCCCCTTTATACATATACAGCTGAAGTCAGAATTATTAGCCCTCCTGAATTATTAGCTCCCCCTTTATACATATACAGCTGAAGTCAGAATTATTAGCCCTCCTGAATTATTAGCTTCCCCTTTATACATATACAGCTGAAATCAGAATTATTAGCCCCCCGTTGATTTTTTTCCCTTTTTTAAATGTTTCCTAAATGATGTTTAACAGAGCAAGGAAATTTTCACAGTATGTCTGATAATATTTTTTCTTCTGGAGAAAGTCTTATTTGTGTTATTTTGGCTAGAATAAAAGCAGTTTTTAATAATAAAAAAAACGATTTAAGGTCCAAATTATTAACCCCTTTAAGCTATGTTTATTTTTCAAAAGTCACAGAACAAACCATTGTTATACAATAACTTGTCTTATTACCCTAACCTGCCTAGTTAATCTAATTAACCTAGTTAAGCCTTTAAATGTCACTTTAAGCTGTATAGAAGTGTCTTAATATAAAATATGTAGTATAATATAAATATAAAATATATATAACATATATATATATATATATATATATATATATATATATATATATATATATATATATATATATATATATATATATATATATATAATAACATATTTCTAAACATAAGAGTACTAATAACTAATTTCTATTAACTTGTTTCTTTTATATGTGCATGCTGTTCTGTTCAGTCTAATAAAACACACACATATGAAAATATCTTTGGTGTTTTTATGTTTTATATAAAAACCAAACTGGGAAATTGAGGGAGTGTGACATCGTTAGCAAGGCCACACAGGGCATGGTCTGCGTTACTAATTAAAATTACTAAAGCCTCATTAACACTACGAGTGATTTGCAGTGACAAAGCAACAAGTGACCAGTCATTTCAACGGAGAGTGAGAGCGACAAAGTTGAGAATCTTTCAATTTTATGCAAATGAAGATCCACTTTCTTGAGCGACATCCAATGGGAGAACCAGTAGAGCTCACGTGATCCTCTCTCAGCTCACTCAGAGGCCATTGTATTTTCCGTGCTGTAGACCTACACAGACCTGCGTCAGTTCACCACCCAGAGCGACAGACAGCTGCAAAGTCATTGCTAGAATGAATGAGGCATTATTTCCCTGGATTAGGACATTCTTTGAAACATTTGGGATTAACGAACATAATTCAGCTAAATATATAACACTGCTTTAGTATATTTTTGGATATTTTAATGAGAAAATGTGTACACACTGTGCTTTTAAGATCAAATTAAAACTAAAGATAGATTAAAATGTATAAATTCATCAGTCACCAACGAAGTCAAATCCAACAAACATAAAAAATGGACAAGTGAGACATCCCCCCCCCCCCCCCCCCCCCCAAAAAAAAAACCATGAATAAATCAACACAAATGTAAAAGTACAATAAAAACTATACAATACACACAGTGTAGCCACTTGATGTCCAAAGTGAAACAATTCCTGAGGTAAAAAGCCGGTTAGAAGCACATTCAGACTGTAGGTGTTCAGTCTGAAACTACAGTTAATCCAGACCTGATCTGAGGTCTGCTGAAACTCAGCTGCTGTTGACCTGCTGTGTGTGTGCGCAGACTAACAGACTCTCTCCTCTGCTTCTGTGAGCTCTGAGATACACACACAAATCCACAGATACTTACACATTATAGCAGAGAGCCTCCACCACACCATCATCTCCAGCCAGAGGACAGATTCTGGCTACAGCACTGATTTCAGTTAAGATAAAGCATGTCTGGACACACACACACACACTTTTTTCTCTTATTGCACCTCATATTATCTGGCAGTGTTGGTTCAGGAGGGTTTTGGTTCTCCAGCAGGCTCTGATTCCCTTCTCTTGCTCCTATCTGTTGGTTTAGTGATTTGTCTGAGACAGAAGCCCTCCAACTGCAAGCAAAAATAAATCTATAAGTATAAAAATACAAATCAGGAATCACTTTATCCCCACAATACCCGAGCAGACCCATCACCCCTCCATCTGTCTGAGTGCTCTGTTTCATTTTTTCTTCTTGATGTTGAACAGTAACAGGATAACAGAAAGTAATGTCAAGTGCTGAAAGAAGTTTGAGCTGATTCCTGAGGGGGTTTGGAGAACAACAGACCATCACTTCTGTACTCTGAACAGAACATCTGTTTCATCTGAATTTGGCTTATAACAGATGTAGTTTCAAAAGGATTCTGGTGGCTTTCACAGACACTTTCATATTGTGTGTGTGTTTTTTTCTTATATTACTAATATTACTTTATATATTGATAGTAAGTCTCATAATTATGTTTTTCCCTTAATTTCAAGAGGAAAATGTATAATAGCAAAATGTAATGTGCATTTATGATTATTAATTTTACAGTATAATACTGTACACTCACCAGCTTTATTAGGTACACCTGTCCAACATGGCAGCAACTCAATCCATTTAGGCTTAAATACATGGTCAAGAGCATCCGAATGCGAAAGAAAGGTGATTTAAGTGATTTTGAATGTGGCATGGTTGTTAGTGCCAAACGGGCTGGTCTGAGTATTTCAGAAATCTACTGGGATTTTCATGCACAACAATCTCTAGGGTTTACAAAGAATGTTCTGAAAAAGAACATTCAGCTCAGAACAGGAAACTATGGCTACAATTTGCACGGGCTCACCAAAATTGGACAATAGAAGACTGGAAAGACGTTGCCTGGTCTGATGAGTCTCCATTTCTGCTGCGACATTCGGATGGTAGGGTCAGAGTTTGAATACTATTACAGTAGCTATAATAAATACAAATAGCAAGATGACGCTTGGAAATTCTCAGGTTTTCTGTATTTATTAGATATGAGCTTGAGTCAAGCGTTAATACTTGATTTATTCTATACAGTTCTGACCACAGTTTCTTACGGTAGCTCAGTGGTTAGCACTATTGCCTCAAAGCAAGGTAGGTTGCTGGTTTGAGTCCCACCTGGATCAGTTGGCATTTCTGTGTGGAGTTTGCATGTTCTCCCTGTGTTTGTATGGGTTTCCTTTGGGTGCTCCAGTTTCCCCCACAGTCCAAAGACATGCGGTATAGCTAAATTGGATGAACTAAATTGGCCGTGGTGTATGAGTGTGTGTGTAAATATGAGTGTTTATGGGTGTTTCTTAGTGCTGTCATTTACTGTGTATACCACATGCTGGAATAGTTGGCGGTTCATTCCACTGTGGCGACCCCTGATAAATAAGGGACTAAGCTGAGGAAAAAATAATGAATGAATTTCTGATCGAAGACAAAAAGATTATCATGGAAATCCACCAAACGCTGAATTGATTAAACACTGGCATTGTGTTGACTAAAACATATTATAAAGTATTCCTTTGTGTAATTATATTATTATTATTCAATATAATGTGATTTACTCTTGTAATGCCTAACCTGATTTTTTCAGAAGCACTTACATGGATAATTAAAGTCCCAGATTACTTATGAAAATAACATATTACTACTAATAACTTTAATAAAAAACATAATGAATGTAAAACGTGATTATTGACTTCATTCTTTATAAAGGACCGTATATATCAGACTGTAATTTATGTAACATTGTATCTGTGCAATCGTCATTTTACCAGATCAAGCCACATATAGATTTAATTTAGTCATCTCAACAGTTGTGAATAATGTATATCTGTCATATTATAATAGATTATTTTACATAAAGATCAGCTGATTCACCCTTTAGCAAAACCAGACTGAATATAAAAAAAAAAACTATATTGTGAATCATAAATAATAGCAAGGACGTTTCGCTTACATGCATAGCACATAAATATTAATACCTCCTTATAAATGTGAGATGATAAATTCATAGCGAGATGATAATCAGCGCTCCTACATTCCCTGCAGTTCATTGCCAAAGTCCAACATTTAGCAAATGACCCAGTTGCTCAAATCTCTGCTGTACATCTGTCGGAAATAAGACACACAGCCATAAACAACATCAAATGCAGTCTCAGTGGTAAGCCTGTGTGTGTGTGTTTTCATGTGTTTGGGTGATCCTGCATGACTGTGTGACATCTCTGCACCTTTACCCTAGACTCATTTCAAGGCCAGATGAGATACGTCTGTGAATGTCAGCGGAAATCAATCTTATGTGAGCTTTGTGGTTGTAAATGTATGTTTGATCTGTGTGTGTTTGTGTGTGCATGACTTCTACAGGATGATGACAGCTCTAGATATGCTTGTCTGCACACACACACAGCCTCAGGACAGACTGACCATATGTACAGTAATGTCACTCGACAAGATGTGTTTTTGGGCAGATGAGGGGCGGTCAGGTCTGCTCAATTAGGATGAGACTCGTAAACAACTCCTATTGCCTTCCTGGGAGAGCAAACACACACACTTTTCATGCTTTATATTCTCACAGACACTATTCGCTTACTCCAAACATTCTGCATTTACACATTAAAACCTGATTAGCTGATTTAACTTATAAAAAATGAGTAAATCCATTGCCCCTACTACTATTATGTAAATGAACTAAGCGCATAATTATAAAAATTAAGTTAAATCAGCTTAAAAGTTCAAAGTTCCAATAGGTTTACTTGCTTTTTTTGTTGAGTTTGAGGAAACAGAATTACTCACTTTGTTTTAAGTAACAAATTGCTTTTTACACTACTTGATTACATGTTTAACATATGTAATGTTTTCTTTATGGCCGGTGAGGTGGCTCAATGGTTAGCACTGTTGCCTCACAGCAAGAAGGTCGCTGGTTCGAGCTCAGGCTGGCTCAGTTGGCATTTTTGGGTGGAGTTTGCATGTTCTCCCTGTGTTTGTGCCGGATTCCTTCGGGTGCTCCGGTTTCCCCCACAGTATAAAGACATGCTGTAGGTGAATTGAATGAGCTAATTGGCCGTAGTGTATGTGCATAGTGTATGGCCATAGTGAATGCGAGAGTGTATAGATGATTTCTAGTGCTGGGTTGCATCTGGAAGGGCATCCACTGCGTAAAACCTATGCTGGATATGTTGGCGGTTTATTCTGCAGTGACGACCCACTGATAAATAAAGAGATCAAGCTGAAGGAAAATGAATGAACAAATGATCTCTTTATACAAACTAAAAAACAAAACAAAAAAAGTCCCCACAAGGTGTAAAAAGATGAATACCAGGACAACACTGTATTAAGTGTGCAAAATATCTTTAAAATGTCATTATAATATATAACTGAGGACGGAAATTTGAACATTTATTATATTACATTATATTATATTTAGAATTTTATTATATTTGAATTATGATAAAATATTGGCAAAAAATTATCTCAACTAATCACATCCAAAATAAAAGTTTGTTTTATATGTTTATATTTTACATGTGTGTACTACTATAGCACAATTTCTTGTATAGTTTTGTTTGTATGTTTGTGTGCATCACATATACATACATACATACATACATACATACATACATACATACAGGGGCGGACTGCGAAAGCAATTTCCACCGGACCAAAGTTACAGGTAGTCAGACCACATATGATGCGGGGTGGGGCATGGGGTGGCGCGGCAGACCAGACTCACGGTGGCCGGCCAGATTGATATGTATATGTATATATATATATATATATATATATATATATATATATATATATATATATATATATATATATATATATATGTATATATATGTATATATATATATATATATATATATATATATATATATATATGTATATATATATATATGTATATATATATATATATGTATATATATATATATATATATATATATATATATATATATATATATATATATATATATATATATATATATATATATATATAAATATATATATAAATATATATATATATATATATATATATATATACAGTTGAAGTCAAAATTAATAGCCCCCCTGAATTATTAGCCCTATAGTCTGTTTAACGGAGAGATTTCTTTAACACATTTCTAAACACAATAGTTTAATAACTCATTTCTATTGACTGATTTATCTTTGCCATGATGACAGTAAAGAATATTGGACACAATATTTTTCAAGACACTTCTATACAGCTTAAAGTGTCATTTAAAGGCTTAACTAGGTTAATTAGGTTAACTAGGCAGGTAAGGGTAATTAGGCAAGTTATTGTATAACAATGGTGTGTTCTGTAGACTTTCGAAAAAAAACATATAGCTTAAAGAGGCTAATAATTTTGACCTTAACATGTTTTTTTTTTAAGTAAAAACTGCTTTTATTCTAGCCAAAATAACACAAATAAGACTTTCACCGGAGGAAAAAATATCATCAGACATACTGTGAAAATGTCCTTGATCTGTTAAACACCATTTGGGAAATATTTAAAAAAGGGGAAAAACATCAAGGGGGGGCTAATAATTCTGACTTCAACTATGTATGTATATATGTATATTATGTCAAAGCAAACTTTTATTTTGGATGTGACTTATTTTTGCTCAGCACTATATACAGTGGGTGACAGTTTAATATGACCGTTACCACCACCTGTGACACCGCAGCAGGACTAAAGGCTGGTTTATACTTCTGCATCGAGTGATCGCACCTGCCTTACGTGTAGTCATGCGTTTATACTTCTGTGCGCTGTTTGCGATGTTCTGTAATAACACTTCCGAAATGCTAGCTGGCAGTAGCTTTTCTTCATGGGTGTTTTATTATTTCTGAACGCTAAATCAGTGGTTCCCAAACTGGGGGTCGAGACCCCTTGAGGGGTTGCTTGGTGCTTCCAAAAATCTAATTCTTTTTATTAAACTATTAGAATGAGCATATTTTATCTATAACCCACAGAAGATTAAAAACAGTAGTTAATAGTTACATTAAAAAACAACAAGCATGTGTTGTGACTCCTGGGATGATTACCTTATATTAAAGACACAGCAAAAGTGTCAGATGCAGCAGATTGATTTTATGGCACCAAGTTAAACTTGTAACAGCACTCACATACATTAGAAATAAATATAGGCCACAACTGAATATGGAGGATGATCTCTGGGTGGCGTTCTCCAAAATTAAATGAAAAACAGGCTTAGGTCTATTGATGTGTGTGCGCCATTGCATGCAAGGTTTGTATACAGTATGTATAACCACCTCAGAGCACATTGGGGGTCGCAAGTCACTGCCATTGCTATTTTGGGGGTTGTGGGCTAAAAAGTGTGGGAACCCCTGCTTTAAATGTACAAGTAGCTAAAACTCGCTCATTCAGAGGCGGGAGCCGGTGGACGTGCAATTTTAATCATAAGGTAAACACAAAACAAATGTTTCCATCTGGAGCTCCTTCACAGGACTCGACACATGTAAACACTCGCACTATTGGAATCGCGGCTCTCAGCCCCGCTGACATTCATCACAGCTACTAAGCGGACCAATCACAAACATGTGATACACATTGTTGCAATATGTAGTTACATTTTTTGAGAGGTGCGCATCAGCGTCGGTGTCAGCCAGGGCGAGGGCTATACGAAGCATACGTATGGGCTTGATGCAGAAGTATAAATCAGCCTTTAGGGATTAAAAACAATATTTTTAGGCCTAACATCAGTTTGCAACTCTACCAGAGGGCACAAAGGCATGGGATGCAAACCAACAAAAATATACAGTAGTTGTAATACCCTGCTACTTGTTAATGAAGATGAAATAACAAATCAAAGCATTAAATTCCTTCATAAATAATTAAAAATGTGTTAAGCTTTATCATAGCAAACTTGTTAAGTGCAATACATAAACATTTGAGAAAGAAAGAGAGATCCGTAATCTAACAAATATATGGCGGAAAACGGGAAAATTAGGATTGCGTTGGTCTGAAAATAGCAACACGTCGGGGCAAACGCCTTGCGCCTTATTGCGCCGGGTGTATGATAGGGCCTTTTCAATGTCACGAAAATGTCATGAAAAATATCTAGTAAAATATGATGTACTGTCATCATGGAACAGATAGAAGAAATCAGTTATTAGAAATGAGTTATTAAATCTATTCTGTTCAAAAATGTGTTGAAGAAATTTTTTCTGTTAAACAGAAATTGGGGACAAATATGCAGGGGACTAATACATATACCATTTCTATGTTAAAAATAATATTTAAATGTTATTCTATTAAACAGCAGCTCCTTTAGTTATCCTAGATACCGTTAATATGGTTCAAATTGGGATCATTTTGACACTTACCAGTACGAAGTAGGTGAAACCACTACAGAATGAAAACATAGACTGAACTTGAGGCCGAGGGTTATGGAGAGAGATTAGACTCAATAATAATTCACGCAAAAGACACAATGTACACATGCGTAGCCAAATTCACGTACGTAAAATATTTATTTATACTTACAAAAACAATTCACATGCACAAAATAAAAATACATTTTCATAAAAGACGTTTCACAAATGCAAAACACCATTTGCAAATATATAAGAGTGTACAAAAAGTTTTGAATGTTTAAAATTCACGAGTTCATCCTGAATGAGAATGTGCAAATCCTCTCACGTACGACTCACCCTGAATACGAGTGTGTGCATTTTGAGACTTTCCTGCCAGAAACAGGCAACTCGTACCTCTCAGCCAATCAGATGAGAGCTGTACTCGATGTCAACCACTCTGCGCTCCTTTTGCGCAGTCTGTTCCTCTAACCAACATGGCGGATACTCCTGTAAGTCAATACTGTTTCCTACTAATAACGGACTTAATTTACGTTATAAAGTTTACATTATAAACAACAGCAGCCATTGCTTTAACAAACGTTTGATACTTAATCTTTGCATACATAAACCACTATAGAAATCAAGTAACCACTTACCCGCGCATCCCGCTCTTCACCTGCCATGTTAAATAGAGGAGTATTCTTCTTCTTAGAGGATCATCTCCGTTAATTAAGTCAGACTGCGCAAATGGTGCGCACAGTGAAGCGCTTCGGTCATTCCCGCATTCTCAGGGAGTTGTGATTGGTTGAACAGTAAGCTCGCATCTTATTGGCTACAGGGCACGAGTGACTCACGTGGGAGGTGTGTGCTGACAGGAAAGTCTCAAAAATGCACACACTCGTATTCAGGGTCGTACATGAGAGAGGATTTGCACATTCTCATTCAGGATGAACTCGTGAATTTTAAACATTCAAAACTTTTTGTACACTCTTATATATTTGCAAATGGTGTTTTGCATTTGTGAAACGTATTTTATGAAAATGTATTTTTATTTTGTGCATGTGAATTGTTTTTGTAAGTATAAATAAATATTTTACGTACGTGAATTTGGCTACGCATGTGTACATCGTGTCTTTTGCGTGAATTATTATTGAGTCTAATCTCTCTCCATAGAGGGTGACCTGGTCCGATAAACTCACTGCACAGACAGCATGACCGTAGTTCTCAAAATCACAAATGAGGTCAAATAACAAATCAAAGCATTATAATTCCTTCATAAATCATTAAAAACGTGTTGACAAGCTTCATTATCATAGCAAACTTGTTAAGTGCAATAGATAAACATTTCAGAAAGAAAGAGATACATAATGCCTCAAATACAATAAAAGTCTTACCACTTCAAATAAAAAATTGATCTAAAAAATTAAGACACTTTCCAAACTAAAAATAACAGGACCTAACATTTGAAGATGTCAAAAATGATTTTTGCGATGTAAAAACGCTGTTTTGCTTACTGACTATTAAAACATGCACAGAGTAATATTTGATTATCAGTTTATTATTAGCCACATCTTACACACACAAGGATGTTTTCTTTATGAACTCTCCAACATCATCACGTGTTTCAGACCACTGAAAAAGTTGTGGGATGCTCTGTTCAAACAGGGATGCTAATGAAACTCAAAAGCGCGATAGAAACAAGAATGAAGATTTCAGTGGCCGCACACACATTCACTGCACACCGCAGAATAGTAAAAACAGCGTAAATCCATTTTTATAGGGACAAAAAGAAACTTATTGAGTGACAGAGTGACAATTAGTCACTATTGCTGCACGGCTCAAAATAAAAGAACACTTGTAATCCAAAACGATGTGAAATTGTCAACGGCTCATGAAGACACTTCCTCCCAAACTGGAGCAGCTTTGTTCTTTTCGCGAGCGCTGCTGAAATGAATCGTTCATTAGTCGGAGCTGAATTCCACCCCCCATTAGCGCCTACTATATTAAGTTTGTTTTGACTTCCTTTTCTATTCTCACTAATCACTCGCTCAGAATTTCCTGACAGCATTCATCCTCTCTGTGTCTTCATCATCATCATCACTGAAAATCAGACAGTTTTTATTAACTTTTCTGAAACAAAGGATTCTCTCAAAAATGGGAATTTCACGGAAATTAACATAACCAGTCCTTTTATTTTAATTGATAGTCAATGTGATTTTTTTTAATTAATTAGGTTGATTAAAGAGATTAATTTAGTCAAAGTGAGGATAAATCTGAATAAATCTGTTGCCTTAAAATTAAGTAAATTAACTATGTGCATAATTATGCAAATTAAGTTCAGTCAACCTAATAGTTCCAAGTTACAATAGGTTTACTAATTTTTAAGTAAAGTCAACTTGTCGCTTTTAATTGATTTTCAGAGTAAATCATGTTTATCAGCACATTGACTACATTTACATGGACGTCAGTTGATTGGGTTTAGGGATGTGGGTGGGGTCAATCTGTGCTTTTGAATACACTGTCAGTTGCGTTTATGGAAGGAGGAGGGTGGATCAGTCAATTGGTCAGTCAGTCAGTCAGTCAGTCAGTCAGTGGCCTTTGGTGGATTTACACAAGAACAGCAGGTACGAATGGCACTTGTGAGTGAAATTGGAGATCTGAAAAAGCATACACAGCGACCTCTGGTGGATTCGCGAAAGCAAAAACTGCAACAACAAAAAACATACCTCCTGGGACATATTTGGTGCTCTCCGGAAATGTATATAGCAGTACGTTTTCAGAATGAGCCTGGGTTACTTTTCTTTATTTAATAAATTACTTGTATTTCAGAAGACAATGCCCACATGCAATAAGCATGTGGTGGTGTTTAAAGACGCTTCTGATGGTTCTGGAGCTAATTAATAATATAATAACACCAATACTGAAATGGCATTTTAGAATGACCAAAACAACATTTCAGATGTTTTACAATGTCTTCAGCCTGTTGGTTTGTCCATTCCCACACATTTTCATCATCACATGGTCTCTTATAACAAAATCACTTGACTTTTTAATGTGCATACTGGAATTTGTTCGTTAAAAGTGTTTCCATCGTAGTTTATGTGTATTTTTTTATCAAATAAAAAGTTTATCCTACTTAGCTATGCACATATGTTTTTTTTATGCGCATTTTCAAAATGCACATAAAAATAGGTGGATGGAAACATTGCTAGTGTGGATGATAGACCAAAAGAGAGAAAAAAGATGGGTTTTTAAACAAAAACAATATTAGTGTGGACATGGCATGAATGAGATTGTTGAGTTATGATGTTTATGGTTTTCCCAAGTTGCTGTCACTTTAAGACCATAACTTATTTCTTAATTCCTACCCGTCAAGTATTTCATACTGAGACTTTTATCATTATTAATGTAGATTGAGAAGCATTTAGGGAACGCTGGGCTTCCCAACTGTTTTTGTCAGCTGAATCCCTATGAGCTTAATAATTCACTTAAGAAGAAAACATCTTGATTGTGACAACTTTATTACTTGCACTGTTATGTTCTTGTCACATTTTAATTAACAAAACTCTGTATTAAAAACTATTTAATCACTTTTGTATTAGATTGTTTTCATTTTAAACACAAACCACAGGTTGGGGAATTGAACTGAATGCATTTTACAGTCATGAAAAACCTACTCTTAATTTTGTCCTCAACAACAACCTGCAAACATGGAATTACGTCCAAAGTAATGCTACTGTTAAAAAAAAATCCTACAATTTGAAGTCATTGATTAGTCCTATTTATAGTTATCCTAACATAACAAAATATGTAAGTATAATTAATGGGGCCATAAACCCAAAACGCACACACATTCACTGTTTTCACATCTCTAGTTTGAAAAAAGTCAGGAAAGTGGGTAAGTTCAGCTTTGTTTAGGTGGGATTACTGAGTGGCGAAAGAGGGAAGGGTTTGCATGAAAAGGAGAGTGAACTGATTTTCACAGCAGCAACACAAACATGGACGCAGGGGAGACAGACAATGACTATGTTTACATGGGCATCAGTATTCAAATTATTTGCCTTAATCTGAATAAGACAGTAATGTGATTAAGGTGTTTGCATGAGTTACTTTTTGAATGTTCCTTTCATGATCCTGTTTAACATGTTATAGCACATAATTTAATTAAATTCATTGCGTCACCACGCTATCCACGTTTCCTCCAGAGTTTCATGTAATTTCAGTGTATAGACTATCCTGTCATAAAATGTGGCGGAAATCTTGCACGATGGTAATATTTTGATTAAGTTGTTTACATTTTTACATTTGGCCATGACATGAAATTTCTTTTCAAAACTTAAAATAAAGCAAAAACAACCAATTTTTGTAAAATATATGTTCTAATTCCTAATTGTATTTTTAACAGTGTGGGACATGTATATATATATATATATATGACTGGCAACATCTGAAAAAAAGTGTTTTGGTGTTTTGTGACCCTTTTTATGTGCTATGTATAATATGGAGCACAATATAAAAAAAAAAATAGGAATAGCTCTTATGCATATTTAAACACAGCCTTAACAACTATCTAAATCCATATATGCAAAGAAAACAAATCTAATTAGATTACACATTGGGTTATGCGTAATAAAAAGGGAAAAAACACAGGGAAAAAGTATTGAACACATGAGGAAAGGGAGGTGTAAAGGTAGTGAGAGCCCATACAGAAGCTGAAATCTTTTAGTAGTTATTCAGCAACCCTCTGCCTTTTGTCACTGTTAATTAATATCAGCTGCTTCAGTCCAACATCTACATTATCAGGATGATGAAGATGAAACCAGGGTGGACATTTCAGCAAGACAATGATCCAAAACACAGCCAAGGAAACTCTCAAATGCTTTCAGAGAAAAAAAAAATCAAGCTGTAGAATGGCCCAGTCAATCCCCTGACTCGAATCCACTATAAAATACAAAATAAAGATCAAAATTGATAGACGAGACGCACAGAACCATTAAGATTTTCACACTCTGTTGAGGTCTGTGAAAAACTCACACCTGAGTAATGCATGTGACTTCATTCACCATATGAGAGGCATCTTTAGGCTGCCATCACCAAATCAGCCTTTATAGTATTAGATACATTTCAGTAGTTCAGTATTTTCTCTTTGTGTCATTTTATTATTACGTATTACTAATTTTTCAGATTTGTTTTTGTTTTGTTTCATTTTTATGTTTGTATTGTTTGGGTTTTTACCAAAATCAACAGCTCAATCAAAGTCAACAGCTCCTTTATATTATTCTCAGGAAAAAACATGACGTGTTCAACACTTATTTTCCCTGCTGTAAGTGCATCTGTCATTTCAGGAGAGTTCATTTAACTGTAAAAAAAAAAGCTAAATACATATTTATTTTTTTTTTACATGAAAATGCTAAATTTACCAGCAATTCCTAAGATAAAATTGTGTATATGGCAAAATTTTTTTAAGTTCAAGCTATGAGGAAAAAACTTGAACGATGCTACCGCCCAAAATGGTGCTGATATGAATAGAAACAAACATAGTTAAATTCACTGCAGGAAACCAGGACCCGCATTTGGAAGAAAGAACACTGTCAAGTGTGTGTGTGTGGGGGGGGGGGGGGACAAATAATAAAAAGAACAGAGCGTATCGAACTTTAACACATCCATTTACAGTGAACAGAACAAATCCTGCTCAAAATGAGTCTGAAAGCAGCATTATTCAATTGCATTAATATTTCGCTACTAAAGGAACAAGTAAAATGATGCTCGGGGCTGTTTGTGAGCACCACTGACTGATGACTCACATTAATCTGCAAATCTATTTTTTCCAACCAGTTCATTGAAATGACTTGCTAAAATACACCATCTGGGTTTTAGCTACCCAACTGATTGAATTGAGACTGATGATACACTACTAGAGGAGAAAGAGAAGAAGCTGAGTTTTACTATATTGCAAGACAGTCCAGGCCCGTAGCCAGTCTATTGAAAGGGGTGGTTCTTTTTACTTTTTACTTTTACTTTAATTTACGTTTTTGCAGTTATTTACCTTATTTTCTATTCAATTAGGAGGTTCAAATATTGCATTTTAGTGACATTTTAAGCACTAATGTTTGCTGGATTACCTTGTTGGATGGTCATCATAACCACAGTTTTTGTTGCAACAAAAATATTTTCTACAATTTTGTCAAAGTGCTTACCATACTATTTCACCATGAAGTGTTTATTTACATATGCGCATTGAAACTGTAAGTTATTACAGTTTTAGAAATAATGAGATTACAATTCTGAATGAAATTTTTTGCATAAAAAATATGAAACACACTTATTTTAAAAATACATATCAATTATTATCCATCATTTAAAAAAGAAGAAAAAACAAATAAGCTTTGTCAAAACTTCTTTTAAATCAAAAACTACACAACAAACAACAAACTGGACAGCTCATTTCCCCAGTCAGAATTTGCCTATTTAAATAATTTACAATTAAATTAGTCTTAAAGCCTTCTTCTATCGCTTATTTTAACAATTTATGATGGCACAGTGTCAAAAAGTGGACAAATGAGCTCATAATAAGGGCCAATTCTTGGTCAGTGGGGGGTGGGTCTTCTAAACCACCCAAACCCCCATTGGCTATGGGCCTGCAGTCTGATGAAACAACACAGATGCATACATATATGCCAGCCACTTTATTAGGTACACCTTACTAGTATTGGTTTGAACCCCCTTTTGCTTTCAGAGCTGCCTTAATCCTTCCTGGCATATGTTCAACAAGGTACTGGGAATATTCCTCAGAGATTTTGGTCCATATTGACATGATAGCATCACGCAGTTGCTGCAGATTTCTCAGCTGCACATCCATGATGCAAATCTCCCATTCCATCACATCCCAAAGGCGTTCTATTGGATTGAGATCTAGTGACTGTAGAGGCTATTTGAGTAAAGTGAACTGATTGTCATGTTCAAGAAACCAGTCTGAGATGATTCGCACTTTATGACATGGCGCGTTATCCTGCTGGTAGCCATCAGAAGATGGATAAACTGTGGTCATAAAGGGATGGACATGGTCAGCAACAATACTCAGGTAGGCTGTGGCGTTGACAAGATGCTTAATTGGTACTAATACGCCTAAAGTGTGCCAAGAAAATATACCTCACACCATTACTCTACCACCAGCCTGAACCTTTGATACAAGGCAGGATGGATCCATGCTTCCCTGTTGTTGACACCAAATTCTGACCCTAACATTCAAATGTTAGAAATCGAGAATGAGACCAGGCAACATTTTTCCAATCTTCTATTGTCCATATTTAGTGAGCCTGTGTGAATTGTAGCCTCAGTTTCCTGTTTGTAGCTGACAGGAGTAGCACTCAGTGTGGTCTTCTGCTGCTGTAGCCCATCCGCCTCAAGGTTGGGTGTGTTGTGCGTTCAGAGATGCTCCTCTGCATACCCTGGTTATAACGTGTGATTGTTTGAATTACTGTTGCATTTTTATCAGCTCAAACCAGTCTGGCCATACTCCTCTGACATCAACAAGGCATTTGAGCCCACAGAACTGCCCCTCACTGAATATTTTCTCTTTTTCAGACCATTATCTGTAAACCCTAGAGATGGTTGTGCGTGAAATTCCCAGTAGATCAGCAGTTTCTGAAACACTCAGACCAGCCCGTCTGAGACCAACAACCATGCCACGTTCCAAGTCACTTAAATCAACTTTCTTCCCCATTCTGATGCTCGGTTTGAACTGCAGCAGATCGTCTTGACCATGTCTACATGCCTAAATGCATTGAGTTGCTGCCATGTGATTGGCCGATTAGAAATTTGCGTTAGTGAGCAGTTGGACAGGTGTACCTAATAAAGTGGTATATATCTTTAAAACAACTCATCTTCTGCTAGCTACTACATCAATTTAATATTTTAGGATGTAATATACTACAACTTGATCTGACTGGATCATTTACATTGGCGAATACCTAACCGAAGGTTCGCTCTTATAGAAGACAATAACTATTGATGTGCACTATGATCTTTGCAGACCATTTACACTGACATACAGCTATATTACACAGTGAATCAAATGAGTCATTAGCATGAGGCCATGTAAACTGCATGAGCACAGAAGTATTGTGTTAGTATGTAATGCATGTACCACTGGACACAGGTAGCAATGTGTCCTTGTGCTTATACAGAGACTGAATCTCAGGCTAATTGCACTATGACTAACGAGAGAGGAGCAATTAGCTGTCCAACAAAGCCTGAACAGCAAACCGATCTTTGATTCGCTGTCAATGCAACTGCTTTGCATCACTAGGAATATAATTAGCATACACGTTTCCTTCTCTTGTTTTTCCACCTCACCTTAGCATTGCGATCCAGGGGTAATTAGAAGCTCATTGTAGCATTAATTCCTCACCAGCGATCCTCTACTGAAGCATGAATGCTCATGCACGGGTGCGTGTCAAGATGTATACAACCTGTTAAAACATAAAAAACTAAATGAGAATTCCAGAATGCAAAGTAAGATCAGCTTAACTCGAGAAAATGTGAATACTACAGCCTTGAACGCAGAGATTATGTGCTGTAGTGAATACGACATGTTTCGCATGTTCTAATGCCGGATGAAACCCTCGTAATAACCTTGTTGTGGCAAGCAATATTTCAAAAGCATCAACTACGCTGTAGTGCTGATAGTGCGTTTACCAGAGACAGCTGAAAATACTCTCCTGTTAAAAAGCAATGTTGACTGCTGTAGACATGTATGGTTATACATATTAATGAGGCAGATTTGTTTATTCATCTCTTGTTTTACATAGAGAAAGTGAGCGAGAGGATTTGGAAATGACACTCGGGGTTTATAAATTAGATCAGACATCTTTGAGACTTGTTTTTCTAAAACTAGCCCCATGGCCTGCTCTTTCCTCTCCATCTTAATTCGTCCTCATTAAGCAACTGTTTCTCTGTGCATGTTTGAGAAAGAAAGAAATCTGCAATGTGTGTTTTGATTTTACGCATCTACTCCTGCTTTTGAGTGGTGTGTCGATCCTCTCTCTGCGCGTTTTCACTAATCCAAGGCTCTTGGCGAATTACGTCTGTTAAATATTAAAAGAGTATCTATAACTTTGGGGCAAGTGGAGGAGGTGCTGCTGTGATTTGATTTGCAGTTTGTCAAAGTGACTGTTATTTAGATGTCGGGGTGCCAAAACCGGTGGCAAACAACAGCTTCCGAGGACTTGTTTCGTTCTCTGAACTGTTGCTCTGCTTCTGCTTGCAGGAATAAAACACAGCATGGCTTTCTTCTCCATGCTCTGCTAATGAGAAGTTTCTCTCTGCACTGTTTTTTTTTATATGTCACTTTTCAATTGTTTAATAAATATAATGCAGCAAGGCTACACAAGCGCCAAGATATTTCAAACTCTTCAGGTTTGTGCGACTCTAATAGCAGTGACATGTTTTTCGCAGGGTGTAAACAACAGCATTCAGATGCCCTGTGTTAGAATGAATGTGGCTGGGAAACGAATCTTTGAAATGGAAACACTTCTGATTAAAGGCATAAGTGAGAGTCAGGCGAAAATAAAAATGCTCACCAATTCAATCTCTGTTGTTATGT
This sequence comes from Danio aesculapii, assembly GCF_903798145.1. Taxonomy (NCBI): domain Eukaryota; kingdom Metazoa; phylum Chordata; class Actinopteri; order Cypriniformes; family Danionidae; genus Danio; species Danio aesculapii. The sequence goes on along the minus strand of NC_079445.1, from coordinate 32,519,405 downwards.
GGAATACAAAATGATATGTTTTAGAAGAATATGCATCTCTTTTCCACACAAATACAAAAAAAAGAGTAAGAAACGGAAATAAAATCTTTGCTCTAGGGTCCTATGATTTCTGTCAGGCAGAAAACACTGGTGAAACTCAGTGTATTATATAAGTAAACTAACTTTACATGAGAAACTAACGTCATCCCAGTAGACACCTTGATGAAACATCTATTTGAAGTCAAAAATACAAATCAATTTGAGGTCAAAAGCTTGACGCCCATTTCACTTTCACACATGGATGCTCTTTTGACCACAAAAATAATGACAAAATGTATTAAAAGTATTAAAAAGTACAAAAGTTATATTAATCTAAAAGTTTCAATTTCAAATTATAAACGTACACAGGAATTTGTATTCATACAATGCATGTATACTACCTTGATGTGAAAATGACATCAAATTGACGTCTAAGTGGCTGATCAGACCAAAACGCGATTTTACGTTCCAAAAACGTGAGGCGCACCACACTGCCTTTTTTATCGACAAGAAAAAAAAGAAGTGTGGTGCGCTTTTTATGTCGCTAGGCAACATCTGAATCAGCTGTGTATTGTGCGTAAGTGTTGCTTTTGATATAAATATAATTCTAAAATGTAATAATATTGTGATATTCAAGATTACAGTTCTGGATAACTTAAACAGCAACCTCCATCTTTAAAAGTCTCCATAGCTGTCTTGACAACACAAACACTGCTGTCATCTCAACGAAAACCCCACCTCTGCTTTCATATGATTGGAGAAAGAAAAAGACGCGACTGATGTAACATGTTTTTTTCCACATGACTTTTTTCCAACTGCGAGCGCAAGGTGTGCAAAGGCAAAATGGCATAAGTAGCGTGCACAACACTCACGGCTGTTAGTAAATCATTCAAAAATGGTGAGACTGATCACACAGAATGCGCTTTTTGCGTTGAGAGACACCTTTTTTGAATGCTTTACGTCAGTGGCGTCTTTTCCATTCTCCAATCAAATGAAAGCAGAGGCCGTTCCAATGAGGTGCCTGCAGTGGCTGGCTCTGTCTGAAATCACATACTTCCATAACATATAGTACGCCAAAATCAGATTCTGAAGTGTGCATCCCATGCACGTTGCGTTATCCCATGATGCCCTTTGAGAGAATCATGAATGGAAGTGAAGTGATGCAACTCGGGGTAGGTCACGTGATCATAACAAAATGGGGGATGTAGTATGTCCAAATTCCATTCATACTGCATAGAACTTTTCTAACAGCAGAGTAGTACATTTAAATTCAAATGTAGTGCCTACTGAGAAGTCCGCTTTCGGACTCTTTTGTGTTATCAAGACAGCTACGGAGACTTTTGAAGATAGAGGAGAGACTTGTGGTTGCAGTTTTGAGATATCCAGAGCTGTATGACCCAAAAATCTTGAATTTCACAATATTATTAAACATTAAAATATCAACAAAGAAGGGAGTGTGGTGCACCTCGTGTTTTTGGAATGTAAAAGCGCATTCGGTATGATCGGCCCCTAACATTAGTGTCAAAAAACCATTACAGGACTGTCCAGTAATCCAGTTTTGAAGGTTTTTTTGATGCTAATGTTAGATGTAAACCTGTCGCAAATGTCAAACACTAGATGTCTTGATGTCATTTTGATCCCGCTTTGATCGCAGCAAGAGGGCCATAGGTTCAAGTTCTAATTGAGCCAGTTGGCTCTCCCTGTGCAGAGTTTGCATGTTCTCCCCGTGTTCGCGTGGGTTTTCCCCGGGTCGTCCAGTTTCCTCCCACAATCTAAAAGCCTGCACATAAATAAATTGGAATAACAGTCACAAGCACTTAACACATTCACATTGAATCAATCAGTACCACCATATTAGCTAAAGTACAAAGGGGGCAATTGAGAAACACCTGATCTCGTATCCCTCCTAATGCTCATTGACTAGGCGGGAACCTTGGGCTCATCTATCTCTGTGCTCAGGGTTCTCTCCCGGGACAGCATGCCAAACCTGCTATCATAGTTGAGCATTATCTAAATGTGAACTCTTGAAATAAAAGTAAATATTGGGACAAGTCTGGTCAATTAGTCAAAACGAAATTGTAAACACGATTGATCAGACCTGCAATTGTCATGCACATCTTGTCAGGGAAGCACTAAAAGTCTAATAATAATAATCATATTATTAATCATCAGGGCAGCACAGTGGCTGAGTGGTTAGCACTGTTGCCTCACAGCAAGAAGGCCACTGGTTCGAGTACCAGCTGGGTAAGTTGGCATTTCTGTGTAGAGTTTACATGTTCTCCCTGTGTTCACATGGGTTTCCTCCGGATGCTCCGCTTTCCCCCACAGTCCTAAGACATGCGCTATAGGAGAATTGGGTTTGTGAATGTCAATGTGTGTGTGAACGAGTGGTTATGGGTGTTTCCCAATACTGGGATTGCAGCTGGAAGGGCATCCGCAGCGTAAAAAATATGCTGGAATAGTTGGCGGTTCATTTTGCTGTGGCGACCTCTAAAGCCGAAGGAAAATGAACAATAATAATCACTAATAATAATTCATCTGACAGAAGGATTTCACGACTGACATCATAAAGTGAGTTTGGAGTAAAAACATTATGTAATGTGGTATTGTCAAGTGCATTATTTACTCCAAACTGCTTTACTGAGAAGTGACACAAACCACTACTCTGTGTAGTAAATGCTGCTCTATCTGAAAGCACGTGCTGGAGGTTTACTAGAACTAACTTTACTGACAAAATAGGCCTGAAAATCACCTTCGATTTATCTCCCAGCCCTAAAATGTTTCCACTGAGCCTCTCATTTGCAGCCGCTCAGTCTGAAAACTGTATTGACTGTACTAAGAGATATATCTTAGTCATGATGAGTAGATTTACTCTCATCCCATACTTCAAGATGTGTATGAGACAGAGCGCAGCAGAAAACAGTGAGGTAATACAACCTGTTGTTTTTTTTTTTTTTATTTACAAGCTCTCTCATTCTCTCAGTCTGAAGATTTAACACAAGGTCAAAGAGTCAACACTATTACTTCTCCACATTACATCACATCGTCATCTCAGAGGACACGAAGAGAGAGAGAAAGAGAAGTGAAGGAAATGAGGGAGGAGAGAGTGAGACACATACATCTATTCGACACCATATTCAGAGACGCGTCCAGGCTTGCTTAACATGATGCCAATTCATCCGAAAGAATATCCTGATCTGCTGGAACTAGAAGCAGACAGGATTTTTTCCCTCATCTGTCCTCTACATTTAGTTTCTTGTCAGATTCTCTAATATAACCCTGGTGAGATCATTGGTACAAAACAAAACTGTGTGACATCAATATATGCCACACACACACTGCAGCTAAATCTTCAGTGCTTAATCCGGTTCTTATCACATACAGTTCTGTAATTTACTGCATTCAAAACTAAAACGAACAGCTCAAAATTTAGATATCGATAATAACATTCACAAAAAAACTCCATGCAGTGTGTAGATTAGTGTTGCCAGATCATAAAAGAAAAAATACAGTAAATAAAGCCTAAAATATAAATAATTTATCTTATAAGGTGCATAAGAAGATATAATGATCTGCAATGGTTGTGATGAGATCTCGTAAGACTTAATCGCAATGAGATTTCTCGTTGAAGTGAAAAGTTGTCTCGTGAGTTGTGATGTTGTGATGGAGCGTGAACGTGAATTTAGCACTGTAGATTGGAGTTCAGGATTGGATTTGAACCGCAAATCAAGTGCTTTACATACACCTGGCAACCAGGGCTGCCTCTGTGTTGCATATCACTCATTTGCTTGGGCGGGTGTGACGTAACTGCTGAGTTCAAAGGTTTCCACGTCCAAAATCAAAGGCTTCTACAACTGTTGCTACAAAAATAAACCATGCAATGGGATAGCACTTCAGATATGCTTAATGTCATAATCGTTGTAAACACAAATCGAATTAAAACATGAAATATTTCTATTTTACTCACATTATTAAGTGCTGTAGAAATGTACAGAAATGTAAACTGTGATCAAGTTATTACCGTGTAGGACTTATAGCCGCATTTTGCGACAGGATAGACCATACACACATGGCTGGTTGACACTATTTTCTGCACCTACCAAATCAATAAAGCATCACATGCACAGACACACACTGAACTCCTGGAGACACACCTATCATCATCGTCATCATTTATGTCATCCGGAAAAAAAAAGTTGTTTTCTTTTCTGTTTTCCATTCTTATATTTCATCATTGAGGATTCCAAAAATTTGAATAAAAATCTCGTCTCGTTCTCATGAACCCAATCTTATGTCTCGTCTTGTGGAGTAAGCGTCTAATCAGACCTCTATGATCTGCTACTTCCTACTTTATTAACTCCCTAAACTAGATCTCTTTCTTGGTAAACATTACTTATAATAAGTGGACATGGCACTTCTTTATAAGAGCAATCTACAAAACACCCTTTCCAGAAGTAATCAAAACAAATGTTGGCAGTTTAGTTAAAATTGTTCATTGACCATTTTTTTTATCTGCGTAAATACAAACAAACAAGAAAAAAAGTGTGGCTATAATTAAAGGCCCGTAGTCGGTGGTTTCGTAAAACCAACCCCTCACCGACAAAGGTCCAGAATTCGTACGAATTAGCCACTAAACTGACAAAATGTAAAATACTTACGTTTTCTCGTAAGATCAGGCTCGCGGAACCCTGTTGGCTGTAGTGACTTAAGCTAATCAGTTTTGGCCAATGCTAACATTTATTTTTAGCTGCATGAAAGCATACAATATGACGTAAGAATCTTTTACTACTGTATTGTTTTTAAATAGATAAACCATTTTACAAGTAACTTTTATTTTAAATCTTGGACCTTATTCTTGAAAGCAAAAACGACCAATAAAAAGGTGTAAAGCACCAAAAGCAGCCCATATTAAAATTAATTTGAAAACTAACTTAGCTATTGTTGTGATCCATGAATTTTCAAATGTTCTTTTTAAAAGAGAGGCTAAAAAAATCATGAAGATCTACATAATTATTATTATTATTATTTAGTTTAAATAAATATAATTTAGATTTTTTATTATTCAAATGGCCAAACTCTGACTGAGGAAAGTTGAATGTGCTGGCCAGTTTTTTGCCTGATAAATGACAAAAGGCTACAGTTTTTAAATGTAAAACTTTAACAGACTCCTATTGTTTTTCTATTGATATATGATGTAATATATTTGTATTAACAAAAAAGTATTTATTTACATTTCTTTATTCTACATCTTTAGGAAATCTCGTTGGTACATCAAAAAGTGTGGTTATGATGACCACCCGACAAGCTGATTGAGCTAAAAATAGAGCTTAAAAGATAAATAGAGATTAAAATGCAGTATTTAAATCTCACAATTTAATAGAAAATAACTGCAAAAAGGTCCAACCCTTTCACCAGGCTGGCTACGGGTCTGTATACTGTACGCTTGATTATGACTGACGTTTTTTCCAAGATCCTCATTGACACATTAAAAATGAACGAAACTAACACAAGAAAGCCTTTTCTCATTTACAAAATATTCTTTTTTTTGTAGTATAAATGTACTTAAACATCTCTATTTCTCTCTCTCTCTGTTAAATAGTGCTACCAAATCAAAGTTTTCCAAAAGCAGGATTTCAGAGTAGCTAAATAAATAAATATTATAATAAATATGTAGTAAATAATATAACTCAATCAGTTAAATACAATCCAGTCAGAGAAGCACGAATAAACAGAAGTGTTGTTAGATTATTGAATTATTTACATTAAAATATTTACTCCAAGTCATTTGGGCTGACTACAAATTTTTTTTTTTAAATCATCAAAGATTAGCAGTTTTGTATTATAATGTAAGAAACATTTCAGAAATGTATCTTGGCTAACTAGAAGGGGAGAAAAAGCCGCTGGCCTAAGAGATAATTACATTTTCCCATTTTGTAACATTTAAAAGAACAAGCCAATTGACATGCTCCTAATTCCATAGCTCCGATATTAAACAAGGCATTCGCCAACATTGATTGATTAATCACTTTACAACTGATGCGAGGTATTTATCATTGTAGATGATCTGCCATATTCATTCTTTGGCCTGGAACATGATCCCTGGACAGTTTAATTAAAATACGATATAATAATGTGGAACGATCCCCTTTACGACACTAAATGGAGAACACAATGACAGCGAGCTTTAGCGGAACAGTCATCTCTAGAGTTTATCAGGCAATTTTTGTTGTTGTTTCATGAGCGCTGATTGTTTGTATATTACCTTCATAGCCAAAAGTAATTGCCATGAAAAGTCTAAAATGAAGGAAACGGTTTGAAGAGATCTCGCGCAGTAATTAGAGAATGTGTTGTGACTGTTGGTGAGGGCAGGGACCTTCCCCATCATTAAAACTCTCACAAACAGGATAATGAATCCCGGAAGAGTCTCCGCATGGCTCTGCCCGCCCCGTCGCTGCCACTGCTGCCATGGAGATCAAAGGATGCCACTTTGTACTTGCTCTCTGCTCCAAACACACATCTTTCACTCATTCTATCCAGCTTTTTAAATCATCATTAGGCTTTTTTTTTGGTACAGTAGATTCACCAACACTGATCGGACTGGGATTTTTTTATTAACAAAACATCAATACATTAAGTGGTTACAAGGTACTTTAAAGGGGTCATATAGTTTCACTTTAAAGGATGTAACTCTAAACATAGTTTTGGCTTAAACAAGGCTAAACTTGGGCTGTCAGTGAAAATCTAATAGACTTCTAAGAATAGGCCAAAACTAGACTAGTCATCAAATAAACAGAAACAAATGCCTTCACATATAAAGTCTGTCTAATCTGTCTAGACTAGTTTTGGGCTATTCTTAGATGTGTATTAGATTTTCACAGACAGTCCAAGCTTAGCCTTGCTTAAGCCAAGCTGTCTATGTTTAGATGTCTATTAGACATCTAATTAACACAAAGTAGTTTGCTGGGAAGTCTCTGAAATGTCTGTGTAGTTTCAGCTAAAATGCCTCACAGATCATTTATTAATGTCAATTAGATACACACACTTTGTTACTTCTAATGAGCAGAAACACAGTATGTTTGTCTGTGTTTAGATTTAAATGCAGATAATTCACTGTTCGCATGTTTCAACCACTCAGGGATTAACAAAACTGGATAGTCTCATGCAGCCAAATTGTCAGAAGAGATCTTCAGCCCTTTTTGGTTGAATATTGTTTTATACATACAGTAGTAAATGTGCCTTTAGATGTTACCTTAAAGAGTCACGAAACACCAAACACATTTTTTGAGATGCTGACAGTCATATATGTGTCCCACATCGCTAAAAACACTATTAGGACATATATTTAGCAAACAAGTGAAAATTTGTTGTTTTTACTTGTTTAGAGCGAATTCGCTCTCCTGGTTTAAAAATTAATTTTGAAGCTATGTTATGGCGATGGGATCATTACGTAAATTCCAGCATGGAGATTGGCTATCTGTACCGACCAGTACAAAGTGACGTCAGTGTGTTTTCAGCACATCTGTGGATTAATTCATGAAAAGGACTTGGTTTGAACCAATCAGTGCGCTCTATTGTGATTGAGATGCAGCTTCATTAATTAGCATGATATAGCTTCGAAGGCTCTTTTTAGCTGTTACAGTGTTCAGAGAGTGTTGTGTTGTGCCATGAGAGTGCTATGTTGTGTTGCCAACTGTAATTCTAACTAGTAGTAGAAGAATTGTTCAGAGACATGGGTTGTCAGTGTTGTGTTTATAAATGTGACGCATTGAAGGTTTTGTTTCCATTTATTTACCCATGATGACAGCACAGCTTGCGTGTGGACACACGTGTGGATTACTATGGAGTCAATCTATAGCCATATATACATGCAAAATAAAATAAAGTTTTGCAAACAAAAAATAATGTATTGAGCAAAAAAATAAGTAAATTAAGGCAAATCTCCAAAAATCAGTTTTGCTAACTAAAATTAAGAACTGCAAAGGGAGAATTAAGTTAAGAAAAATAAATAAATAAATAAAAATCAAGCAGTGCAAAAAAGAATAATAATTGCAATAAAAAAAGAAAAAATTTTCTTCTGTCAAAGTTTTATGGCGGTTGGCATAAAGAAGATGTCGCTTAAATGGAGGCATGTCCGAGCTCAAGTTTTGACTCCGCCCCCTTGTCAAATCAGGGCCACAAAGTGAAATGCGCAGAAATGTGAAGTACAAAGTGAAAACAGCATCACAAACTCACAGTTGACTATAAAGCAAATCCAAATGACCATTGCAATTGCTCAATACTTTATTTTCTGTTTGCAAAACTTTCTTTTATTTTGAAAGTATATATGGCCCTAGATTGGCTCCATAGATTACGGTGTTCTGCTAACACATTACAAAAATATGTTATGTGAGGACCATTTTTTCACCCGAGCGCTTTTTGAATCTGGAACTGGTAAAATCTGGATTTGCCACTCGTCTTCTTTTTAAAAAAAGACACAGTTCCAGTTAGTGTTGATTGTCCTGACTCCGCTGTAAATGCTGCTCTCCGAATCACTGTCTATCTTCCCTGCATCTGTGTTGCAAACTAACTTTTCTGACCTTTGTCAAACTAGAGGTGACAAAGATAAACACCCTGCAAAGGGTGCAAAGGGGGTGGGGAGGAAGAAAATTCAATCAAGTCTGGATCAGCCCTCTCTTTTAGACAGACAAAAACAGTTATTTTATGGGCGATTTTGGGCTTTGTAACTTTTGCAGATCTTATACTCGAACAAACAGCTACATAAAACAGAAAACACATCAATATAACCCCTTTAAAATCCAAAACCTTTAAAGTCTTTACTGCAATACACTGTACATTATTATCCCAGCAAATACATCAACAGATCTGCACCAAAGACAACACAACAAGCACACAATATCTTTAAAAATAAACACTCTGTATAGTTCAAAAGCTTACTGTATACAAGTATAAAGCGAAATAGTGATCACACTTCTTCCAACTTCATCTCTTTTTCAATGTTCCTGTTTCTCCGCACCCTATAAATAAAGGCAAAGAAGCACATCAATTATACAAACAGAGCGAGAGCGTTAGCATGTAATGCTGTTAACTGTCAGTTTGATCCAAGACCTTGTGATGTTATGCTCTGTCTGTAATGCTGGCAGCATGTGGTGGCTCGCTGGCCTGGTTCCATCACACGCGCTCCGGGCATCGTCCTTCCTGCACATCATCATGGTGAGGTGACCTTGCAGAGTCAGGGCTTTCAGGCCAAAAAAAACCCACCCTGAATTTCCCTGCCAGCCGCCCTAGTAGACAGAAACCCCTTCTCACGGTCTGTATCCCGCAGGAAAATGATTATCTTTCTGTCAGGAAAAAGCATAGAAAAGGACAACCCCCCTCCTCCCCCCAACATCCAGCCTCAGACTTGAGCTTTGCTGACAGCCACTGACTCACACGGCGGACACAGTCCAGTCTATTTATATGCTGCGCTTTCCGAGGTGGTCTTAACAGTTCGCAGACAGTGCAACACTTTCTTTAACTCACTCTATTTGCACTCATTTTCACCTCCGAGTTTCTTTTAACCACATTCGAAGATGGCTAGTCCTTTGAGGACACTTTGTAAGGTCTAAATTACCTTTGTTTTCATGCATAGGAACATCTGAGGAGATTTCCCAGAACCAAGACTGGGGATTTTCTCTGCATTTGCATTAGCCAATAATGGGCATTCAGGTTAAAAGGGAGTTTAGAGTTTGCTTCCTTAAACTTCGTTCATTGCCTGAAAGCCCAAAAAAAGAAAGCTTTTCTTACGGCCTCTATCAGCGATTGAGGCCATCTTCTCTCAAAGGGCTTGTCCTTGAGATAGAAATAGACCTGGAACAGTTGAGAGAAGTGTAGGTGCGGGATTATCCCGAATCCAACGCAATCATGTTGGAGCAGGTGACTCAGCTGGCCGAAGCCCAGGATAGATTTGGTCGCCCCTTTACCGTAAGGCTGCTAGGAAGGGACAAAAGTGCCAATTCAAGGTGAAAACCTCTTCTGGAGTCAAGAAAAAGGGTGAGAAGGAACAAGAGAAGGTGCAAGCTCTTTCCATTTTTGGTGAAAAGGATCCGCAAGGCATGATGTGAAAGTGATAAGTGAGACAAAATCCCCGGGAAGAGAGAAGGTCAAAGTGCTGATCAATTCTAGGGTGGAGAATGATTTGTGAGAAAGGATTTGGGACAACAGACGCAAATAGCGAAAAAGGAGACTCGCCGAGAGAGGAAGAAGATCAGTGCAGCACACTTAAACTCAGGATGTCTGGCAGAGCGTGGAGATAGAGATATGGCAAAAAGTGCCAAGCCTTCTGTCTGCCTTTGGCTCCCACATGAGCAAAACTCCCTGCAGACTTGTTACAATAGCCGACAAAAGACCTCTTCCAAACCTAGAAGGACTCAGAGTATTATTAGAAAGTGAGTTTTGTTTCCAGGGACATGTACTCGATGGACGCTTGACGATTAAGAAGGGGAGGGAGTGTATGTGTAATGGAGAAAAGGGAGTCTCCAGCAGGAGTCCACTCTGAAAGGCAGTCTCTCTTAATCTGCAGAATGGAGAGAGGTGAGCTACTTCGTTTTGTCAGGAGTAATTTCCACAGGTTTCCTGGACTGAAGTCCTTGTTATGGTAGCAGATGAAGAGGCGACCGCACTGCGCCCCGCTGTAATTAAACACGTTTTCTCACTAGGTGAGGAAAGAAAGAACAGACAATATACTACTCTTAGCCAACAAACAAGCATAATTTCTCATTTTATCTGTTGATTGATACAGAACACAAATCAAGTCTGCTCGAGTCTAGGCTGAACCATTTTTCCACATTTATCACTCTTCGTTGCAATTTAAATGTCAGTGTATGAACGTAAAATGTTAAGTAAGTCAAATAATTGTTTTGTTTTTGTGTAATTTCTGAAAGTTTTTAAATAAAAGGATGGTTGGATGGATGGACGAACAGACAACAAATAGACAGAGACACGGATGGATAAAATAATATTTAGACAGCAAGACACTTGGATAAATTGATGAACTATACAGTAGACTGTGTAAGGTAATGAACAGACAAAAGGACAAACAAACAGACAATGGATGAATGGACAGACAGATTTTCAAATACCTGATGATTTATGGTCCCAATCCCAATTTTATTTTTGTACCCCTACCCCTTCCCCTCAACCCTTAAAACCGAGGGTGGAGGGGAAGGGCTTCAAAATATACCCCTAAGAATTGGGACAGCACTACAGCACCTGCACACGTCATTGCGATCTCTTGCTTTATATGAGATCAGACGATCGCGACTGGATCGTCTGATATTCCAGTTGAGCTATTTTTTGGTATTTATCTTCAGGAAATCACTGAAGGCGTATATTGTTATCATAATGATCTAATGTGGCAATAAGATCGTAATACTGTGCATTTAACACAGTGGCCATGTTCACCTATGTAAACACACGAAAAAAACATTAACATTATAGCAGACACCGTAAAAACCTTATTCCCAGCCACTAGACTTTTCTGACAGGGTATTCAAGTGTCATCGAGTTTCAAAATGCTGTGGGACCTCTATACAGGAGTTATGATTATGGATTATAGATTGTGAATTTAGCAGTTTTTATTTAGTGGGTTTTTTTTAAAGCATGACTGTAAAACATGAACACGGTTTTGAATGTATTAAAACATATGCTTGTTTGTTGTAAAAATTTGTAATAATGACAAAAAAATACTAATTTGTGGATCTCCTTATTTCCCGGGTGTAAGCTATCCTGCCATTGTGGCTGGTGTATTCTGGGAAATTTTCTTACCCCTTGGTTTTGAGTGTGGTCCTGTAAAATCTTCGTTCGAAGGGCTATTCACCCCTTCCCCTTAGCCCTACGCCTTCAAGCTAAAGAGAATTGGGACACCCCTACCCCTTCACGGGAACCCGCAAAACAAGGGGTAGGGCTAAGGGGTAGAATTGGGATTGGGCCTATGAATAGAATGACAAACAGGATGATGGATTGATGACAAATGGACAGACAGCCAAACAGTCAGATGGATAAATGCTCAAAGATAGATGGATGGATATATGGATACACTGATAGATGCTTGTCACAAGCTATCCAAAGGTAAGCAATAACCTGTAATATAATTGTGTACTCAGACCTTGTGATGTTTATATTTGATCAATATTTTGGCGTAAGCTAGAAGAGTGTGTGGGGTGAAGATGCGTCCTGGTAATCAGAGTTTAACAGTCTTAACTCACATCTGCCTCACTCTCCCCATCTCCAATTAAGCCAGAGCAGACTGCAATCTGCCACACAATATGCTTTGTTTCCCTTTAAATTATACACACAACCGCACAACTGTTCAATAAAGCAACCGCATCTTCCCCTGATCTCGTTTTTGTTATTGCCTGGAGGAAAGGCTTTGCGATGGCAGCTTGAGATGCATCAATGCATGTTCAAAAACCAACAGATGTCTGTTTCTCTTTCTCTAGTTGGACAGTCTGCATTCGTCTTGGTTGCTACAGTTAGAGAACAGCCAGACCTTCACATTGTTATTGAGGACCGTCTGTCAAATAGATTCACATCCAACAACCCAGACAACGAAGAGAATGAAAGACAGAGACGGTTGTTGGAAAAGCACACACAAACACTACAGTATGTATAATAGCCATGTTGAGTCATTGGAAGCATCATTTAAGAATAGGGTTAGTAACGACGCACATACACTTCTCAACATGAACAAGCATGTCAGCTGTCGAGCGCCTTTAACCTCTTTCACTTGACCTTTGTTCTTAAGTTAACCTCACAGCAGGACAAACAATGTCCTCAGGAGATTCACACGAATAGAAGCAATATCTCAACCATGACTCTTTAATAACATACCCTGCAATTGTAGGAAACCTACTACTGCATTTGGTCATTTGTTTATATTACTATAGTTGTTGTATTGCCATAGCAACTATAGAATAACCACATGAGATTAATTCAAGTATTTTTGTATGATAATATTTATTATAAATTACTATAGTATTTTCATGTGTGTAGATACAGAGATGGATAGATAGACAAACTAGACAAACAAATAGGTAGGTATGTAGGTGGAAGGATGGACGGACGGACAGACAGACACAGATAGCTAGAGACAGACAGGTAGACAAATAGACGGATGATGGATAAACAGACATATACTGTAGATAGATATATAAATAGATAGACAGACAGACATAGGCGGACAGATGGACGGACGGACGGACGGACGGACGGACGGACGGACGGACGGACGGACGGACGGACAGACAGATAGATAGATAGATATATGACAGACAGACAGACAGATAGGTAAACAGACAGACAGACATATAGACAAACAGATAGACAGATAGATAGATAGACAGACAGACAGACAGACAGACAGACAGACAGACAGACAGACAGACAGACAGACAGACAGACAGACAGACAGACAGACAGATAGATAGATAGATAGATAGATAGATAGATAGATAGATAGATAGATAGATAGATAGATAGATAGATAGACAGACATAAGCGGACAGACAGATAGGCAGACAGATAGATATACAAACAGACAGACAGATACTGTAGATAGATAGATAGATAGATAGATAGATAGATAGATAGATAGATAGATAGATAGATAGATAGATAGATAGATAGATAGATAGACAGACAGTCAGACAGATAGTCAGACAGATAGGTAAACAGACAGACAGACAGATAGACAAACAGATAGACAGATAGATAGATAGATAGATAGATAGATAGACAGACAGACAGACAGACAGACAGACAGACAGACAGACAGACAGACAGACAGACAGACAGATAGTCAGACAGATAGGTAAACAGACAGACATATAGACAAACAGATAGACAGATAGATAGACAGACAGACAGACAGTCAAATAGATAGGTAAACAGACAGACATATAGACAGATAGATAGACAGACAGACAGTCAAATAGATAGGTAAACAGACAGACACAATGACTACTGCAACAATGAATGACAGAATTACCTAAACAGATGGAACAAAAGAACAAACAATTAATGAAAGAAACGAGTGATGTGGAATGATAGACCAGACCAACAAAACAACAAACAATAGAGTAACAGCAAATGAACAAATGACAAAATCAATAGATTATAGACAGCAGACAAACAACTGAACACACAACAGACAGACTGATAGAATGAAAAAACACTGGATAAAAGAACATCAGAACAAATGAGTAGAAAAATAGATTAATAGAATTAATTCATTATGTAACGACCAAACGAATGATACACAGGATGAAGAACTAACAAATTAAAACAATGGATAGAATGGTAGACAAACAAATGAGAACAAATGAAAGATGCACAGAATTAATGGACAGGACAACAGATGTAAAAAAAATTAAAGCATCAAAACAGACAAATGGACAGCAAAAACAATGATAGATGGAGTGATTAAAGAATGACATATTCGAGAGATACTCGGGCAGGACTACACAGCAGAATTTGATATCCTCTGCCTCTCCGGTTTGTCCTATTAAGCAGAGAAAAGGCACCCAGACGAGGGTGATTTCTTGTGTTCCTGTCTTTTCAGAGTAGGACGAGCGCAGACGAGCGAGAGAGAATGAGGCAGTTGATAAAAAAATAAAGAGGTAGAGAGCAAAGAACATGGGACACAGAAGAGCTGAACATCCTCTCTCGGGGTTACGCTCGCGGCGGCGGTGGATCATTTAGAGTGAGTCTGTGTCTGATGCTGCTACTGAGGGAACCAGAAAGGCCGTGCTTCATTAGCATTGCTTTTGCTGGAGCTGTCCGTGGTGCTGATCGGAGCTGTGATCCTGCCCGGCGAGAGCCTGATGTTTCGGATGACTAAACGCAAATAAAAAGCGTGAAGAGAGGAATCGGTGTTCCTCGGAAAGGCGGACGTGTGACAGGTGCGGCTTTTGGACACGGATGCAAACCGATATGATTTCATTCCGGCTTAAAGGGCAATTCAACCGCACTGTCACGACCCGTTGTTATGATGGGCTTTTATCCTCTGCTAACTGTGGGGTCCATTTAGAGCCACGGGAAGTGTGCTCGCATGCATACAGGGTATTTAAATGGAAATTAGGTGAGGGGATTATTGTCAATTATGTTGTTTTCTGGGTTATTGGCTTCGAAGAATACCTATATGGTCTCTTTTCAGACTCATTCCATTCGACCGCTGGGCGATGTTATAGAGACTTTTCTTTATGTGATCCGTTTGGTGAAAGCAACCTGTGGCAGGTTCATGAAAGCCTGAGATCAGTTGCGAAATTTAGAGAGATAAAAACTTTGAAAAGGATTTTAATGCATCATTGGCATGCAAGACTTTATTTTAGGGTACAATTAGAGGAGGACATCATTAACAAAGACTTTTAGCTCAATAAGGTATTTCAATAACTTCTTTGCTTTTTGATAACTAGGTAGTAGTTAGGTTTAGGTATTGGGGAAGAATGAGGATGTATATTTTATAAATACTAATAAACAGTCAATATCTTAATAGTAAGCAGTTAATGAGCCTGTTAATAGTGATAATTTCTTACTTACAAGTGTAAAGTAAACATTTCCTAACGTAGGTAAAAACAGTATGCAGCCTAAGGAGTTAGTTCTGAGGTATAATTCTAAGGGAGCAGTGAATGTTAATAATATATATTGCATTTGCATGTAAAAACCAACTACGTTCTCAGGTTCTCTGTATTTTGTGCTTAAAACATAACATATTTTTGTATTGTTTTATTAAATATTACAAAGAACATTTACAAGACAAAACCAATGTTTTAACCTCCTGAACAAATCAAAATTTGAAGGTATAACTCTAATATCCATTGATCGGCTTAGAGAACACGCTGATATCCAGGGTTTAGCCTTGGATTGGTTCTCTTCTTATCTGAAGGATATCCGAGTCAATTTGGGCAACTCTTGTTCTTCTGTCTAACAACTAATGTGTGGGGTTCCGCAGGGCTCGACACTTGGTCCTGTTTTGTTTTTGTTTTGTTCTATTGCCAAGTTGAAGTCTGTCCTTTCTTTCAGTGACTTGGAGAAGGTTGTTCATGCCTTCATCTCTTCTCGTCTGGATTATTGCAACTGAATGTGAGTCAGGCTTCACTCTCTCTCTCTGTTCCAGAACTCAGCTGCCAGGCTTTTAACAGGCACAAAAAGGAGAGCATATTACACCTTTACTGGTTTTCCCTACGCAGGTTACCGATCCAGTTTAGAATTCAGTACAAAGTACTGTTGTAATTTTAAAAATCCCTCCATGGCCTGGCCCTTTAGTATATTTCTGAGCTAATTAATATACATCAACCTGTGAGATCTCTTTACTCTAAGGATCGACTCTATTTTGACAGTCCCACGATCAAGCTTGGAATGTCAAGGTGAAAGAGCTTTTTCAGTAGCAGCTCTAAGACTTTAGAATGATCTTCCACTCTCCTTAAGAACATCTACTTTGGAGTCATTTCAGGTCACTGAAAACACACTTATTTTCTTTAGCTTTAATCATGTGTTGTGAGTTTATGTATTTTGGCTCCTTGCTTGTTTGCATGTATTATGTGTTTTTATGTACAGCACTTTGGTACCCATTGTGGTTGGTTAAAAGTGCTCTAGAAATAAATTGAGTTGATGTTTTATTTTTTTAAATTTAAAACATTTTAAAACATAATTTTGTATAATCTTCTAAAACACAGATGTTATTTCTTGTCATTTAGAGCATTTACAACACAAAAACAATGTTTTAACTTATTGACCAAATCAAAATCTGGAGGAATAACCCTTATATTTTCAATCACAACAAGCGAAAACAACCATTCTGACCAATTGTCATATTGTCAAGAGATTACAGGCCCATAGCCAGCCTGGTGAAAGGGGTGATTCTTTTTTTTCTCAAAAAGTGGACTTTTTGGAGCTATTCGCTTCATTTTCCATTTAATCATAAGATTTAAATAGTTTTTTTTTTGTGACATTTTAAGCATTATTTTTGCTGGATTAGCTTGTTGGATGGTCTTCATAACCACAATTTTTGATGTAAAAAATATTTACTGAACATTTAGAATAAAGAAATATGAAAAAAAAAAAAAAAAACATTTTTAAAAACAAATTACATCATATATCATTAGAGAAAATAGGAATCTATAAAGTTTTAAATTAAAAACTGTAGTCGATTGTCACTTACGTCAGATTGTATGTTATCTTGCACAGCTGGATGTTGAACTCTGCTTCCGCTTGGTCCTAAAGCCTTATTTTGGAGGGCTATTTTCACACTTTATGATGGCATAGCAGTCAAAATAAAACAAATGAGCTCATATATGGGACAAATTGTGGACCTTTGTCAGTGAGGGGTGAGTCTTTCGAACCACCCAACCCCCACCCTGGCTACTGGCCTGGATTAAAAACTAAGATTATAAATTATATATTGAAATTTAGAATAAATCAGACCTTTATAGAATAAAACATATATTAACATTTTATTCAAATCCATGACTAATAATTATTTTATTAACCTTTTTAAAAATGTTAGTATACAAATAAGATAGGGGAAAAATACCAAAATAATAAAACAAATATATAAATAAAATAAAAGGACAAAAATAGAGTATACCATGTCACACTGTGGGCAACTGCTGTCACTGCTTGACATGTCCTGTCAATTATCCATGGATCTTCACTGCCATGCCAATCCAGAGCTCTGTGGAAAACAACAACAACCAGCCCCACGAAAAGAAAGGGAGCAGAAAAGGGGGGAGGAAATCTAACTATCGTGGTGAACCAGAATTTTTGCTATAAATATTTAGTCCTAAATTCAGTACTGGCAAAAATGACTCATTTAAATAGTTAATAGCTTGTTGGTTAATAAATATAATGACCGTATTTTTATTTTATTTCCAAAATTTTCATTCCTGGCTAAAAACGCAGAATGCAACAAGTTATCCAGCTATTAGTGTTTTATTTTGTGCATCCAGCATTTCCAAAAAAATCTAAATGCACACCTGGTGCCCTGGCACTGTGAAGAGGCCAAACCCACCTCCCCCATTTCCACTGGATTAATTAAATTGGAACGTACGCCTTTGGAAACGGCATTAATTATTATTTACAATTCAATAAACGCTGTGATTGTGGGTAGCAAAGGCTTTCATCTCTCCAGGAGGCACCGTCCTCCCTTTCCTAACCTCAGCCGCCTCTCAGGTAACCGTGCAGAAAATGAGATTTCTGAATGAACAAGAGGATGTGCAACAACATATGCACCCTTTTAATGAGCCAAACCGAGAGAGTAAAGGGAGTTTAAAAAGAAAAAGAAGTGACATTCGTCTGTTCCGAAGCCAAACAAAGAGT
The DNA here is from genome assembly GCF_903798145.1 of Danio aesculapii. Taxonomy (NCBI): domain Eukaryota; kingdom Metazoa; phylum Chordata; class Actinopteri; order Cypriniformes; family Danionidae; genus Danio; species Danio aesculapii. Next base: position 32,501,036 of record NC_079445.1, on the reverse strand, counting down.
TCGCATCGCATTTCCTTATTTTATTTGAAACGTTTCACCAAAGCATGTCAAGGCAATAATGTCTATCCAATAATACGAATGATGTTTGAAAGAATCAGAAAGGTGATGCGAGTGCAGTAAGTCCGAGGAGAATAAGAGAGAGAAAGAAAGAGAGAGAGAGATGTGATTTCACAGGTAATCTCGTTTTGATGTCACGGCTGATTGAGAGCAATAAAGAGGAAAATCACATCAGGAATGGCAGAACAGAAAACATCATGAGGATAAATGTGAAAACTCGCCAATTATATAACGAGAAATAAAAAATGCACACAAAGACACATACACAAAATAAATCACAAACAAACACAAATAAAGGAAACACTATTTGGAAAAGCAGCAGGTCCGAGAGCAAATGTGTGTTAGAGAAGTGTTCGCTATTATCAGTGAGGTTTGCTAAGTAGTACAAATACTCCAGGCAAACAGGAATCTCCTGTCAGTGGCTCTTCTAATACAGAAGCGCTGCTCTTGCATAGTACCATCGCTCTAGAAGGGACGCAATTCAACTAATACATTCAAATTTTATTTCAAAAATAGAACAAATTAATGGTACATTAATAATAATGATTAATTATAAAGATTTTTTTCATGTATAATAAAACTGTTCTCTCTGATTAGATATACATAAATACAAACAAGGAGATTAACAATGAAAACAGTTCTTAATTTGAATAATAATCATCATTTTATGGTTACTTTACCCCAATTTTAATTATCATCAATTGCTCTCCTTCATATCGCTCCAAACAGACTTTTAGGTAAGACTTTATTTTGATGGTCCCTATTGCACATTGTGTTGACTAAAAGTTGCATTGCAACTACATGCCAATTAATTCTCATTTGAGAATAAGTAGACTGTCAGCTTAATATCTGCTGATACAGCTCCTTCAACAGATTGACTATAAGATACTTTGTAAGTACATGTCAACTTGCACTAACCCTAACCTCAACCTAACAGTCTACTTATAATCTAATGAGAATTAGTTGGCATGTAGATGCAATGTAACTTAAATTCAACTAAATACATTAAAGAGACCATCAAAATAAAGTGATACTGACTTTTGTTCATATTTAGAATGCAAATAGAGACAAACATGTCTGAAAGTCTGTATTCACTTTAAATCATGAACTCTAGATGAACTCTATATGATTTAATTCAGGTTTTTATCCACATATAAACTCTGATCACTTAACAAAAACAGACGCACAACCTGCTATTTGTTTGAGAGAACTCCTCAATAATGAGGAGTTCTCTCATACAAATAGCAGGTTGTGCTTCTGTTTTCATTAAGTCAGGAAGCTAAAATGCTAAATGTACCATGTGACAAGGCAGAACGAACGTCATTGGTTCTCACTTTATTTTCTGTGACCAAATTTGAATACTATAGCTAGCTGATGCTTATAAAACCTTCAAATTGATCTGTTCATCTTATTTGTTGTTTCAGAAGTAAATAGACTTTAAATGGATGGTCTCTCAAGTTCTGAAGATGAGTACATTACTTCTGGAACTGGAAAAAAAAATGAGGACGAATGAATGAAAGATTCATTTTGAGGTGAACAAACCTTTAAGGAATTAGATATATTGCCGAAGAAGCTAAAGAATATGGAGTAAAATGTGTCTGGATACAGAAAATATGTATTATATATGACACATCTGAACTGCTCATGTTAAAGTATGCACATCAGAGCTCTTTAAAGAGCAGCAAAGCCATTTTAAAGAGTAATAACTGTACTGTTTATGACATAAAAAAGATGAGCGCTTAGCCCAAAGGTCATGCTAAACTGTCTGCTAATTAGCTGCTTAATAATAAAATTTAAAAAAAAACAGCGGCAAGTTTTTATCCTGGCCCTGACCAGCACAAAGACTCGCACTTCTGTGGACAACAAGTCTGTTGTTGGAGGTAAAAGGGCAGAGGAGACGGATGGGAAAGGTTAATTGTTAAGACTTTTCATGTGTGTGTGTGTGCATGTGAGCTCACAACCCGCCGGCATTTATTAGCAAAAGGTGACTGGGAGCTTTGTGTTTCGTTTTTGTGTCCGTGTCACTGCAGCGACTACAGAGGTCAAACCCGAGAGGTGATGTCATCATAGGGCACGCAGGCGGGCGAGCAAGGCCTCGACGTCGCTGTCACCGTTGGATGAGCAAAGCATGGGAGTTTGCTCTTTTTCCTTCTCTCGCTCTTTGGCTTTTTCTTTCTCTCTCTCAGGCCGGTGGGTCGGCTTGTGGGCTGCAGACGGATGGGGTTCGCTCTCGTAATGAGGCTCCTTGGCAGTGAGTGCTCGTGTCGAGTTTAAATTGATATTCTGCCGCGACCGTGACCTTTGCAGAGATGCCTTCATGTTTTCTGCAGGAGGGATAGGAGAGAGAAAAAACAGGTAAAACGTTTATACAAGTTAGCGGTTAGCGATGCGCTGATTATTCATGACTGATTCTTGAATTGTTTGATTCCATTTTTTTACATTTATTTTTTAGATTTTTAAAATAAAAATAATAAAAAAAAAACACTTTCTGAAACTAAAAGTGGAACAAAAATAAAACACAACAACAGTAGACAGTCTGAATAAAAATGCTAAATCATAGAACAGCAGGAGTTTGCTTGGTTAGTGCAGTAAACAAAGCAGCTGGGAAAAGTTCCCCTTATAGATGCTTTAATAAAAGCTCTCACCCTAAATTCAGCATTGAGAATTTCTTCCAGTATCCTAGGTGGACATCAGCCATGTCCACCTAGGAGTGGCTAGGTGCACATGGCTGAACAAAGCATGTAAGTGAGGTATTGAAGTCAGCAAGATAAACTGCATTTTCCAGCCCTGATCTCATTGACATAATAGTGTCCATTCACATGTATAAGTGTTAGAAACCTGCCCAGCTACTGACCGCACAAGTTTATCAACAAAATACTTTCTTTGGCCTGAATGGATCCACAAAAATAAAGGCACAGTCATTGAGACTCTGCCTGGTAGTCAGAAAGTGCATAAATACAAAGGTTACAACGTCTTCAACACTTTAAAATGCCTGCCTTCAATGAAATAACACTTTTAAAAACCAAAGAACATAACTTTTCAGTTAAATAAATATCATTGTTAATTTGAAACTAGATTATATAAATTTATATTTCCACAAGGGACACTGAGCTTCTATTGCTGTAATTTTCAAATACAATCATAATCCACACATAAATGAACAACTGCACAGGTATATTGAACACAATACATGTATAGTGTATTAAAATGCTTTATATATATATATATATATATATATATATATATATATATATATATATATATATATATATATATATATGTGTGTGTGTGTGTGTGTGTGTGTGTGTGTGTGTGTGTGTGTGTGTGTGTTTACAGATATAATATACAGCTGAAGTCATCAAAGAAATGATCCTCTGATAGTCCTTTGATTGTTTTTATATATTTACCAATATGTTTAACAGAGCAAGCAATTTTTCACAGTATTTCCTATAATATGTTTTATTCTAGAAAGTCTAATTTGTTTTATTTTGGCTAGAATAAAAGCAGGTTTTCATAAAAAAATGAAATAAATAAAAACATTTAAGGTCAATATCATTAGTCCTTTTAAGCAATATATTTTTTATATTAGTCTTTGGAACAAACCATTGTTATACAATGACTTTCCTAATTACCCCGAACCTGCCTTGTTGACCTAATTAACCGTTAAGCCTTTAATTGTCACTTGAAAAAATCTAATAAAATCAATAAATCAGTTATCAGAAATGAGTTATTAAAACTATTATGTTCAGAAATGTGTTGAAAAAAAAACTTCTTTCCATTAAGCAGAAATTGGAGGCTAAAATTTAGGAGGGCTAATAATTCTGACTTCAACTGTATATCTGTAATATATATCCTGCTTGTTTGTCCAATTCTGAAATGTTCATAACCATAAGTGATCTCCTGAAAATGAGCTATAATGAAAATTGCCCAAACACGGAAGTCTCATCAGCACTGCCTCTTTATTGAACAAAAAACATGAAAACTATGAAGGTCAATATTTGTTAAATTTGGTATGGAGAATATGGATGTTTGTTCATTTTCATGAGGCATCTGAGCAGCCAGCCAAATGCCTGTTGGTACATCTGTGCCCCGACTTTGTTTACACACTTTGTGCTTAAAAATCATTTCAGTGTAGTTTGAATGCAAGTCCAGAGAGAGATTGGCTAACTAGACTGTATCTCCAGTTGGCAGCTCTTTGAGGCCGGGTTGTGGCGGCACTGAAGTCATCAAAGAAATGAGAGAGGAAAATAGGAAGTAAAACAGCATGACAACACATCAGAAATTAGAAAGCACACATGCGGACGCTAGCTCACCTCTTTCCCTGATCTACCTCTTCTAGCTCTTCCAGCATTAAATCTCAGATGTGTGATGGTGGGAAGCTGTCACGCAGACTTAATGCTCTGCACTGCTTCAATAACCCTGCACATCTACCTGAACAACATACAGTCATGACCTCTGACCATCACTCTCTTACTGCAAGAAATACCAGGAGTCTTGGTTGGACGTCACATCAAGTCTTAAAAAAATATTCTGTTTAAAATATCTATGAATCGCAAAAAGTTCATATAAACTCTTTCCCTGCCATTGACCATACATTAACAAAGACAATGCATCCTCACCATTGGTGGGTTTTTACAGCAATCTATGTTCTAGTTGTATTGTCAACACGATTTAAACTTTTGATTTAGTGGCTAAATTAAATGAAATTGTACAATGTCATTTGTACAATTTAGTACGATTTGCTTATCCCCCAATTACAGTTGGGTTTAGGGGTGGGGTTGGGTGTCACACCTCCTTTTTAAAATCGTACATTTTCAAATGACTGAACTTGTGAGAATAGGCTGGTATTGCGGTAAGGGAAGCCATAGTGCATATCCTGAAAGAGTTACAGGACTTATGAGTCTCTTGGGTATGAAACACAAAGATCAACATGAGTTGTCAAGTACAACTCATATCACATGTAAAAATTTAAAGTTATACAACTATCCTTTAACTTTCCAACTATTGCTGCCAAAAAAAAGAGTGATTTGTCCACATCACTTTGGATAAAGTTATAAATGTATATAATGTTTTACACACATGCACACACATTTTGAAAATGCACTAAATTGTCTTTGCAAATAAAAATAAAAATCTCAGTTGTCACATTTTGAGAAAATCAAAAAATGCTAGTTCGGAAAAATAAATAAATAAAAATTATTAAAATATTAAAATATATATATATATATATATATATATATATATATATATATATATATATATATATATTATAATATAATATTATATATATATATATATATATATATATATATATATATATATATATATATATATATATATATATATATATATATATATATATATATATATATATATATATATATAAATTAAAAATGTAATCTCAGTTAAGTGTGAATTTTATCCCAATAATGACTATCATTATTATAAGAAATATTATAAGAAATATTGGTAGGAGAAATACTAATTCATATGTTGCATTAGCAATTTTAAGTACCAATTATTAAAAAACAAGTTTAAATTTGTAAGATGCAATCATTAGGAATGTTCTGAACCCCTGTTCCCTAACCGATACCAATAAATGAGTTCAGGGTATTGGCCGATACCTGAGTGTGTATCTTCAGAAACAGTTGTGTATGCTACTAGCCTACTTTATAAATTGAAATAATTCATTTACACTGTGCTTCAGACTTATCCATTAGTAAATCACGAACATATAAAGTGCTCAGCATAATTGAGTACACCCCATTTTGAATATTAATATTTTTATCCATTTCCCAGTGAATATAGGCAATGTATTTTGGTGCATTTATTACAATAACATTTTAGTCAGACAATACAATTAAATTCAAGCTAATTATTGTAAAAAAAAAAAATTACAACCCACAAAAATTCAACTAAATTTTTTTTTTCTCTTGATTTTCCCTGTTTGAAATTTGTATTTAATAATTTTCTAATACATATAAATTTGGGTGTACTAGTTTTTGGACCGTTACCGTACATTATTTTGTTAGATAAGCTCCAGATTTGGCTTCAGTACTGACTAATCTAACATATAAGCACAAATATAATACTGTACAGCTTCCTATTAAAAAAATTTATTTAAAAGAGAGATTTGTGAGGGGTGTACTTTTATATGCTGAGCACTCTACATTACTATGAAATACAGTATTTTCTATTATGAAACATTGAACAGCAATATTATTTACTGTACTTTACTGAAACAAGTTCAGCCACAAATCAAACACTGCAAACTGAAATAAAAATTTACTCAAGTTTTACAGCAACTGTATAAAAATATGTGCATAAAATAAATAAATATATAAAAAATGAATATGAATAATGCAGAAAAAGAACCTCATTGAAACATTTTTAAAAATAAAACCACAGCTAGCAGGCATGTCTCATTTTAAAAGATAGTATCAGATCGGTTTATGGTTTCAAATACTTGCTGATATGGATGCAAGAATTTTTGCAGTATTGGATAGTATTACCGATACTAGTGTTGCTATCGGAACAACCCAAGAAATCATTATCTGAGATTTATCATCAGTACTAACTGCATTCAACTATCTAAATAAAAATGATCAAATAAGAACCACTGAGTTTTACTTGTAATGTTCCTTTTCTCGATTTTCAGACTCAGTAGAAACTTCTAGATGAATGTGTTAGAGCTAAAATCTTCAAGAAAGGACTGCAAACCATTTAGACCTTATTGTATATGTACATTAAAAAATTTTTTTAAATAGCATATGAATGTATATGTTTTCATACAGAGCAAAATAAATGAATAAATAAAGAATAACAAATTACAATAATAATGATTTCCATGTTCAGTTGACCTTGCTTTGACCTGAGCACCTGAAAGTTTTTGTTGTTGGTTCTGAACTGAGCTGTTTTATCATCATATCAGTGGCAATTACTGCAGCGGCTCGGCTCTCTGATGACAGCATATATTACAAGCACAGCGCAAAAAACCACTCCAGCATTACAAACAGAGCCTCAGCAAGACTTCAGCGCAGCAGCGAGCGACAGAGTGATGTATGAGTGCTTTAAACAAGGACAATCTCTACAAACAAGAAAGGATGGAGAACGAGAGAAAGAGAGAGAGAGAAGAAAAGAGCCAGCGATAAACTTCCACAGCAATGCAAAAATACTACAATAAAGGAGCCTACAGACGTGATGGTTTCTTCATCAAACAAACTTCTCAGTGGATATGCTCAAGCACAGCTCTTTTTGGATCTGCTCATAACAGTTTGTAAAGGCATCTTCAACACATCACATCATTTACATACAGCTGGAAGACTATGATAGCTAAATAAATGTGAATTATCTGAAGAGGACTGCCTTTTTTCCATGATGGAATGAAATAGTGGTTTGAGATTGCAATGGGTTGTCTTTGAGTTTAAGATTTTCAGGAATTTAGGCAGACAATTTGGCCTAATTTAGAAATTATATATATATATTGGCCTGAGGGGGAAAAATCTGGTCACATTAAAGATAAGTCTCTTACAACAAGACACTTAAGTACAAATGTATTATGTAGAGAAATTTAAGAGGGTAAATAAAAAATACTCTAAACAGTTTAGAGGTATAGTAAGAGGTTTTTAGTCTGCTGATCAGATGGGCTGTATTTACATGTGCCAAAATACCGACTGTGAAATTTTATTACTATTTTAAAAGAACCGTTTTTCTGTTTTAACACATTTTCGATTTTTTAGCATCATTACTATAATTTTCAGTGAAAAGATCAGTCATTAACACAAACAATTACAGAAATCCTATAGAAAATGAGCTTTAAAGATCAAAGAAATAAGGGATTTATAAAGCATAAATAGTCCTCACTTTAGATTAGGTCACAAAACCGGATGAAATTGAGTTAATAAAGCATTTATTAACATACAAATTAACTATTAGTATATGCCTGAATAATAGGATTTATAAATGTTAATTTTAATAGTTTATTAATCATTTACTAACTCATTCTAAAGGATCTTAAAAAACACCAACTATTCTTAAATAACTGGTTTGTAAACAATGTAATACTTAATTTAGTAATGAAAAATAAATCATTAACAAAGTAGGTACAAGTACAAGTATTAAGCACATTATAAATGTGGTTGTAAGTCAAGAACACAGCATTTGTAGCTGCAGTCATACACTGCTTACTATCGTTTATTAATGTAGAGTTAATGCTTAACACATAATGAATTGATTATTTGCTAATGCTTAATAAATGGATCATAGTGTGTAGTTATTATAAAGTGTTACCAAAAAGGCTAATTTGATGCCCCAATATCAATGTTGAAATCAACAGGATCTTCTAAAAATCTAGCATGCACATTAGTAAACAACTGAAAGTAATGTGCTTCAGGAATGTTAGTGAAGGTCTGTGATTTTGTTCTAGCTTGCGGAGATGGAAGAGTGTCTAGTTCATTGTGTCATATAGAGTAAATGAGAGGCTTGAGATGAACAGTGTCTGTAATGTACAGTACAGCAGTGTGTGTATGTGCGAGTTCTCATTACTGCCTTGTGTGAATGTGCAGTCGTTTGTCTCTGTGTGCCGCTCTCTGCCCTCTGCTTCAGGCCACTTTCATTAGTCTCTCTGGCTCTTCCTCTTTCGCCTTCATTTCCTGCTCATCCCATTTGCCGTTACAGTTCTTAAAATAAAATCCGTTCTTTTTCTCCACAAGAGCGTGTTTGGCTCCATACTGCTTAATATCTTTATTCTCTTCTCTTTCTGGCTCAAACTGACCCTGTTGATATGAAGAGGCAGCGTGTCTCTCATTAGTGTGAGGACGAGGTCTGTGTGTCTTAATGAGAGTTAAAACACGAGCACAGCTACATGACTTCACCCTCCACTGAGAAGAAGCTGAATTTCCAAACTTTTTAAGGAGGAAATAAAGAGGAGGAGGAGAGGAAAAAATAAACAAGATGTGGTTCTCAGTCAGGTTTTAGCTAAAAAAAATATTTTTTCTTTTTATGTTATGTTTAATTTTTATTTAAAAAACTATATAAAAATTACACATATATTGCAAGCATTGGTTTCTTTAAATGAACATTTATAGTTCCATATAGTCATTTGTTTGTGGGCTTATTTCTTTTTTGTCTGTTTTATTGATTTAAGGTTCTTAAACATTATTTTAATTTAGTTTTATTTAGTTTAGTTTTAAGGTAGAATTAATGAAATGTGAAAATGTATCCTTGGCAAAAAAATACCTATTTTATATGTACATATAAAATATATTGGATGGACGAACAAAGGAATGGAAGAATAGAAAGATAGATATCTATGAATATCTATTGATGGATGGATGGATGGATGGATATCTATGAATATCTATGGATGGATGGATGGATGGATGGATGGATGGATGGATGGATGGATGGATGGATGGATGGATGGATGGATGGATGGATGGATGGATGGATGGATGGATGGATGGATGGATGGATGGATGGATGGATGGATGGATGGATGGATGGATGGATGGATGGATGGATGGATGGATGGATGGATGGATGGATGGATGGATGGATGGATGGATGGATGGATGGATGGATGGATGGATGGATGGATGGATGGATGGATATCTAAGAATATCGATGGATGGATGGATGGATGGATGGATATGGATAGATGATTTCTATGAATATCAATGGATAGATAGATGGATAAATGGATAGATGGATATGGATGGCTGGATGGATTTGAATATCTATAGATAGACAGACGGATAAATGGATAGCAAGATGGATGGATGGATATCTATCATTATCTATGGATGGATAAAAGGATAAATGGATGGATGGATGGATATCTGGATAGATAGATGGATATATGGATGGATATCTATGAATATCTATAGATGGATGGATAAATGGATAGATAGATAGATCTATGATGGATATCTATGAATATCGATGGATAGATGGATGGATGGATGGAGGATATCTATGAAAATCTATGGATAGATAGATGGATAAATGGATAGATTAATAGATGGATATGGATGGCTGGATGGATTTGAATATCTATAGATAGATGGATAAATGGATAGATGGATGATATCTATGAATATCTTTTGATATAGATAAATGGATAGATGAATATCTATCATTATCTATGGATGGATAGATGGATGGATATCTATGAATATCGATGGATATGGATGGATATTTATGAACATTTATGGATAGATAGATGGATAAATGGATAGACGGATGGATGGATATGGATGGCTGGATGGACTTCTATGAATATCTATAGATAGATGGATAAATGGATGGATATCTATGAATATCTATATATAGGTATGGGTAAATAGAGGGATGGATGAATGGATAGATATAGATGGATATCTATGAATATCTATGGATAGATATATGATAAATGGATAGATGGATGGGTGGATAGATATGGATGGATGGATATCTATGAATATGGACAAATAGATGGATAAATGGATAGAGGGATGGATATGGATGGATGGATATCTATGAATATCTATAGATAGATGGATAAATGGATAGATAGATAGATGGATGGTTGGATATATAGATGGGTATATGGATAAATGGATATATAGATGGATAAATGGATAGACAGACAGACAGATAGATAGATGGATAGATAGATGGATAAAATAGATGGATGTATGGGTCAATAGATGGATGTATGGGTAAATGGATGGATGGATGGGTGTGTAGGTGGACGGACGGACGGGCAGGCAGGCAGGCAGGCAGGCAGACAGACAGACAGATAGAATAAAACTCTTAATAAACCTCCAATCTAATCTTCCATCTCTCTGGCCAATAACTGAAAACTTTCAATTAATATTCTCAAAACACTGCAATCAGTTCATCCCTTGAGTCTCTATGAAGAAAATACACGCTGAGGCAGAAATCTGAATGCCACGTTCCTTTCATCAGTTTCATACCTCCTCATAAAAACACCCTCACGTCCAGACTGTGCCATCTAAGAAAGACACTCTCATTCCTCTCTTCAAATAATAATTAAAAAAAAAAACACAGCGCTTTCTGACTTTAGAGATCATTTGCTGGATTTGCATTTGCACTGAAGGGCTAGGAGAGAAGCTCACTTTCTTTTCATCTCTTCACTTTCCTTCAGTCTTTCCTTACTCTTCTGCTGAAGTTTTGTCAGGAGACTCTACAGAACGTGACAGCCGATGAGGGCACTTGATCAGTCTAATGAGTTCATATGCACACAGCCGTCCCATTAGTTGCAATGGAGCCCGTCCCGCACCAATCAGCGCTCTACACAATGCAATCGGCGACATGTAATTTCCCCCTCTGCACGCCATTTAATCTATAGAAGTATTAGGACTGATTAGACCATCCGTCTGACTGTATCCTGGTGCCATAGAGCTGGAAATGGCACCTGGTGAATGGCTGAAGGTGCATTAGCATGGAAAATAGAATGATTTTGCTTTGAGGGAGAAATAGGGAAGCCTGTATCTGGAAAACCTTTTTTTTTTTTTTGCTCCAAAATTCTGTCAACAATTGTACAGTATATAATTAAAGAACACCAGTATCACCATCAAATAAAAACAACATATAACATTTTCAAATATAGTGCATTCACAAAGATGGACAGATATCTGACAGATAAACAGACAGATATTTTAGGTGTAATAGTACACAGAAGTCATGGTTCACTACATACCTTTTAGGGTTTTGAGGGTCAAGGTTTGATATGTGTTTGGTACAACAGAAATGTGAAAAAAAAAAAGTCAAGTGCTTTCTTTTATCTGTTTATTTTGAACAGCCAAAAGTGTTTTGTCACAAGCAGCTACCGAACTGAAAAGATTAAGATACAAAAGTACAAAACAAATATAAAATGAAAAACAATACTTGAGACTGTACACTGCCTGACAAAAGTCTTGTTGCCTATCCAGGTTTTAGGAACAACAAATAATAACTTGACTTCTAGTTAATCATTTAGTATCAGAACTGGCTTATTTGAAAGGCAAATGCCATCAGATTATGCTTATTTTTGTCTTGATCATGCCTTGATTTTTAATTATTTAATTAGCACAGTAAGGTCTGACTTTGCTTAGACAAAAATCTGTTCACTTAGAAATAATGTATAGTATAGAATATAAAGTCATGATGCAGTGGGAAAATAACTAATATTGTGCTTGACTCTCATAAGCTTGGAGGACTGCATCCATCATCTCTGCAATGACTCAAATCACTTATTAATAAAGTCATCTGGAAGGGCAAAGAAAGCGTTCTTGCAGGACTCCCAGAGTTCGTCAAGATTCTTTGGACTCATCTTCAACGACTCTTCCTTCATCTTAACCCAGACATACTCAATAATGTTCATTTCTGGTGACTGGGGTGGCCAATACTGGAGCACCTTGACCTTCGTTGCTTTCAGAAACATTGATGTGGAGGCTGAAGTATGAGAAGGAGCGCTATCCTGCTAAAGAATTTGCCCTCTCCTGTGGTTTGTAATGTAATGGGCAGCACAAATGTCTTGATACCTCAGGCTGTAGATGTTGAAATACACTCTGCAGATCTCTCACACGCCCCCCATACTGAATGTAACCCCAAACCATGATTTTTTTTCTTCACCAAACTTGTCACAAATTTGATTTGTGTAAGAATCTTGAGTCTATGCTGGTTCCAATAGGTCTTCTGCAATATTTATGTTTTTATGATGATTGGGATGAAGTTCAACAGATGATTTTTCGGAAAAATCAACTAGAAGTCAAGGCTATTGGACTTTCAAAGGTTAAGTCTATCCCCCACTTAGAAAAACAGAAAAATGTTTAGATACAGTAAGCTTTAAAACTGAAATCTTATATAATAAATATCCTAGCACATGTTGTTAACGCAACAGCAGGTGCAGTGAACAACTCCTGTTTAGTCAATGCTCCAATGTTTTTTGTAAACATGCGATTGACAAATGTGTGTTTCAGTTACACACTCGCATCTCTTGCAGTGCCTCGCATGCCAAAAACAAAGGAATGGCAACTTTTACACGCAGTGCTGCTCATCAATGTCAGTTCCGAAGTAGCCAACCAATCAAAGTAGCCAACCAATCAAAAGAACCCAGTAGCGAGGCAAGCACTGCAAGCTTTCTGTTTACTGTTTTATATGACATCAACATGACAGAATGTTACAGTACATGAACTGAACCGTGATGGTTTGGGACAAATATGAACCGATATACCAGCCTGATTTCACGAGAAAACGTAGGTATTATACATTTTGTCAGTTTAGTGGCTAATTCGTATGAATTCATACGAGTTCAATCATACAAAATTGTAAGATTTTAAAAAGGAGGCGTGGCACCTAACCCCACCCCTAAACCCAACCATCATTGGGGGATGAGCAAATCGTACAACAATGTACTAATTAGATTGTACGAATTCATACGAATTAGCCACTAAATCAAAAAGTTACGAATTGCCGTGAGATTGTGTTGGATATACCCCCAACAGCAGTGCTTAATTTGAGCCGTATCTTGTTCCGGCATATGCCAAATATGCATGTTTTGCATTCTGGTATTTATTTTAATCGATCCAGCATTAATTTGTGCGTGGTGAATACCTGTGTGTGTGTGTGTGTGTGTGTGCAAGAGAATGTGAATTGATTGTCTGTGCGCATGCTCAACTGTATCGCCATGCGCAATTTAAAGCAGAAGGCACGTTTAACTATTGGCCCTCAACAATAGTTTCAGTCAATCAGCTTTCTTACATTGTGCAGTGAGCAGCGAAAATAAATAATGGCTTACTGGCCTACCTAAATAATATTTGTATTTTCAAAATGGAAAAGAGGCAGTCATGCATATTTTCGTTTTATAAAACCACGAGTAAATCTGATAATGAGCCTGAACAAAAGAGATCTCGAGAAGATGGAACTGCGTCCCTGGATCAGGATAGCAGGAGACAGAACCAAAGCGATCTCAAGTCAGCCAAAACATGACAGAAGAGGTAACTGTGGGCTATTCTTGAAGATTAGACAGAGTGAGTGATTTAATTATCTTTGTTTCACTTGCAAGAGAACTGAATGTCAGTGGCATTAGTAAATTGAATAGTGATGTTTCAAAAGATTTATGTTTGTGGCTACACTTGTTTTTATCCATGATTGACCCATAACGTTATATGGCATGAAGTTGATAATTTTTTTTTTTTTTGCATTATCATCGTTTAAAGACATCATGTTCCGGGAAAACTGAAATTGCGTGGTGGACGTCGGTCACGGTAACTTTTATTTTTTATATTTTCTCTATGTTCTGGAATTTATTCATGTACAAATTACGCACTGTCTTACAATTGAATATGTTTGGACAAAATTATTACTTCACAGCCAAAGCAAAATCTAATAGCCCTTCTAAAATACAGTGGATACATAATTTTTTTTCTATGTACAACGCATGGGAAATTAAGTTCGCCTGCTGTGAATTATTGCAGCAACGTAAACCAAAGTGAACTGATGTAACACTACCATTTAATGACTAAATTCAGCTTAATGATCAGCCTGTCCTACTGGCCCTCTCCTGTTTTGGGCACTGAGCACACTCGTTTATCTACATTTAGGCAGAAAAAGAGGAGATGGCACATGCGGGCAAGGTCAAGGGAAATCAGAGCTAATTCTGAACGGCCGAATTAGACCAAAACCACTGGTAATAAATAATGCCTTAATTGATGCCTTATGGTGCAAAGGGACGTGATTATGGGCTGCCGCATGAATAACAGGGAACCCTGGGCGACAGAATATGGGTTTGGTTGCACGCAAATGGCAAACAATGTCAGCCTGTGAGAGACTTTGTGTGTGCGTATTTGATGTGGTGGCTCTCAACTGATGAGACCAGTGCGAGAGGGGAGTCCTGACTGATAAAGTGGGCTGTAATTCAGAGCCTGTGATGCTATAATGTCCCTCTTTGTCTGACTGAAGGACTCGGAGAGCGATGACCTGCACATTATCCCCTATGCCTACACGAGTTAAGCAGTAATTAAGCATATCAGCAGAGACATGCCTCATCCACCGTCACCCAACAGCCGCCCACTGGTGCCACAGGTAAAGCATGTTTTTATGGGTTTCCGTGCTCTTCCGCTGACATTTATGACACAGGGAAGGCAATTAATATTAAGGAGATAAAAAGGAGGAGGAGATGAGGTTCCAGAGAGGCGGTAATACTCTAATTGGCAGGCTGAAGCAGTAGCATAACCTCTGAACCCAAGCAAGAGTCATGCATATCAAAGCTGCTCCATGTGTTGTTCTGGGATCAGAGAGTGTGAACAGTGAAAATCAGAAAGAGAATGAGTTATGATTCACGTTTAAACAGCATAATTCAGGGCTGCTTTCTTTTTCAGAACAGACACTGTCTATTGCATGTGCATCTCATTGTATTTCATGCAATCGTGTCTGTGAATTTGCATGTACCTTTGCGTCATGTGGTACTGAGACTACACAAATGTGTTTTGGGTTTAACGTGTTTGTAGTTGAATGTGTTTAAAGGCCATTAAAGACCACCTGCTCTTCATTTACTGACTTAATTCTTGAACATTACGGAACATACTGTAAGCTATGTACATGTAAAATTATGCATTCTGCATAGCTTTTCAACAATCAGAGCAGAGACAAAGCTGCGAACGTCCCATTTCATTTCCATTGTTTCTGTTTCACATTTAAGTACATTACAAAAAAAGTTTTAGATTTAATTTTGTGACTAGATGCCTGATGTACTAGATGTATTTTGATTTGTACAGAAAAGTATCTGTGCTACTTGACGAAACATAACACACAAGTGAAGCTTCAATTCAATATTAGCATTATGTCCCTTTTGCAGTTTGAAGGTTATGGACTCCATTCACATTCAATGTATGGACTAATAAAAACATTTAACAACCTTAAAAGGCGCCTATTTAACCCTTTTTCAAGATTTAATTTAAGTTTTTTGTGTCTCCAGAATGTGTCTGCAAAGTTTCAGCTCAAAACACCCATCAGATTATTTATTATAGCTTTTTAAATCTAGGGAATTTGAGCTGTTTGGATATTGTAGCTGTTTTGTTGCCTGTGCCTTTAATGCAAATGAGCTAGGTTCTCCCCGCCCACAGTTCCCACATGCGTGTAGCCTTCACATAGATAAACAGCACAGTGACAGACAAGAATGAAGCTGATACAATAAGAACTTCCTGACTGCTATTTGATGCATTTGTTGTGGAGTTAATTCAAGCCTTTCACACACAATGTCATTATAAAGTTTGTGCACAAACAGACACACGATTAGATTTGCACTGTTTTTTCACGGCAAATGTGACAGGATACATGTTAATATACACTGCTATATGGACATCCGTTATGTTAATGTACAAAATAAACCTGATTTAAGTCCACAAACTGGGATTGAAGCATCTTCTTCTATAACTGTACTGACAATATGTGGCTGTGGTGGGGAATTACCGCAATTTTACTGTATTTATTACAAACATGCACCATTTTAAAAACGTTTTAAACTTGTAAAACTCATTCTTGAGCTGTAGGTGATCACAGAGAGCTGAACAGATCTTTTAATCCCAGTTGCATTAAGTCTTGTTGATATGATTGTACTCCTTATTACAGAGACATGTAATACGTGGCTGTCAATCAATACAGTGACAGGGAAACCACACTCCTACGTCAGGTCTCGGTGGGCCTCAATATGGGAGACATTTGGATCCTATTTTAACATCAGGAAATTAAAAAAAAAAAAGACTTATTGTGTTTGTATCTCTCCAATATGACAGTGGTAACACTATACCTACACACAGTTTTGTCTAAACAGCTTACAAAAGTTGATATACATCATAGGTGCTTATTAAAAAAAGTAATGTATGAGCAAAGACAGAGGACATACATAAAATATAGTTTGTTCTGTTCCACAGAAGAAACAAAGTCGCACTATTTTAAAAAGACATAAGGGTGTTTAAATGCTGACAGAACTGTCTGAATGTTTCTTCTCCTTGGCTTAATTGATGGAAAAAATATAGGCAAAAGGCAATTAATCTTTGTCTTTAAAATGCATTGCTCATTAATTCAATATTTTCCTCCCTGGTTCTTGAACTGACAGATCTGGGGCTTGGGTTCTAAATTTGGGGTCTAGTCTTGGTCTTTGTCCAATCTGTACTCCAGCTCTGTTGTGTGTACCTGTATAAACGCTCTCTCACTCTCCCTTTCTCTGTGTGGTGGTTGTACTGAATAATCAGACTCTTTAACAAAGAGCAGCAGTGGGGAGTTGTAATCCCACAGCATTCAGCGCCTCACAAAAATTAATTACAAATGAAAACGGCTTAATGCTTACTTGAACCCGGGGAGAGAAGAGAATGTCACCAAATGATATTTGTTTAGGGGATAAGAGGGGGGAGAGAGAGAGAAAGAGAGAGAAGAGAGAGAGAGAGAGAGAGAGAGAGAGAGAGAGAGAGAGTGAGAGAGAGAGAGAGAGAGAGAGAGAGAGAGAAAAAGAAAGAGAGAGATATGCATGTTGAGCGGTTTTATAATTTTGAGATGAAACATCTGTATCTCAGCATCAGAGCGACTCTAGAGAGATCTTTGATGTTGACAAAATAATCAGCATGCCATTCTGAACAACTTTAGCAGTTAAAAGAGGTAAACACTGCTCACACATTCAGTATGTACGTGCATTAGTGTTCAACTACTTCAGGTCACAATATTTGAGGTGATCAAGCCCAAGGAAAGTGATTGTTAAATAGGTCTAAATGTTCAGTTTGTCAGATTTAAACCATAAAGTATGGACACCTTTCTAATAAAATGATTAGTAAAATCCTGGCGTACATACAATGAAAGTCAATGACAGATAGAACTGTTATTAGCTAAGTTATTAGCATTCTTCAAAATATTATGTGCATTCTGTAGAAAAATGACAATTTAGAGTGAAACCTTTGCTCAAGGTCTTGAATGTTGTTGCACAGTGATTACTGATATAGACTAGTAAAAATTCAAACTCAAAGAGCAACTCATTAGCTATCACCATTGAACCACTGGGAATCCCAGGCTGCTTTAGGGTTATGGTCCCAATAATAAGAGTGCAGGTAACTGCTTTTTGTAATATTATTGTCTGCTACATTGCCGTTTACTGGTAAGATTCCCTGTCAGCCTCATTATACACTGATTTAATTGAGATTCATGTTCAGAAAGAAAAGCTAAACCCAGAATGCACTGGTCCACCCAGTCAAAGTGGCGCCAGTGACACAAACCAGGGCCTAACATCAGTGTTTGTCTGGGATAAGTGTGTTTTTTGATGGGGCAATTTAAAGATTATTGTCACTGCAAAATTTACAGTGATACGATTTTTCTTAGACATGAGTTGCTATCATTAAGTGACATATACACTTACTGGACACTTTATTAGGTACACCTGTCCGACTGCTTGTGGACGCAAATTTCTAATCAGCCAATCACATGGCAGCAACTCAATGCATTTAGGCATGTAGACATGGTCAAGACAATCTGCTGCAGTTCAAACAGAGCATCAGAATGGGGAAGAAAGATTATTTAAGTGACTTTGAACATGGCATGGTGGCCATGAATACTGTGTATTTCAAAAACTGCTGATGTACTGGGATTTTCAGGCACAACTAACTCTAGGATTTACAAAGAATCGTCCGAAAAAGAGAAAATATCCAGTGAGCAGCAGTTCTGTGGCCGCAAATACCTTGTTGATGCCAGAGGTCAGAGGAGAATGGCCAGACTGGTTCGTGCTGACAGAAAGGCAACAGTAACTCAAATAATCACTCGTTACAACCGAGGTATGCAGAAGAGCATCTCTGATTGCAAAACATGTGAAACCTTGAGGCGGATGAGCTACAGCAGCAGAAGACCACACCGGGTGCCACTCATGTCAGCTAAGAAAAGGAAACTGAGGCTACAATTCACACAGGCTCACCAAAATTGGACAATAAAATATTGGAAAAACGTTGCCTGGTCTGATGAGTCTCGATTTCTGTGGAGACATTCAGATGGTAGGGTCAGAATTTGGCGACAACAACATGAAAGCATGGATCCGTCCTGCTTTGTATCAATGGTTCAGGCTGGTGGTGGTGGTGTAATGGTGTGAGGGATATTTTCTTGGCACACTTTGGGCCCATTAGTACCAACTGAGCATTGTATCAACGCCAAAGCCTACCTAAGTATTGTTGCTGACCATGTCCATCCCTTTATGACCATAGTGCACCAATCTTCTGATGGCTACTTCCAGCAGGATAACGTGCCATGTCAATAAAGCCAGAATCATCTCAGATTGAATTCCTGAACATGACAATGAGTTAACTGTACTCAAATAGCCTCTACTGTCACCAGATCTAAATCCAACAGAGCACTTTTGGGACGTGGTGGAACGGGAGATTCGCATCATGGATGTGCAGCCGACAAATCTGCAACAGCTGCGTGATGCTATCATGACAATATGGAACAAAATCTCTGAGGAATATTTCCAGTACCTTGTTGAATCTATGCCACGAAGGATTAAGGCAATTCTGAAGGCAAAAGCGTGGTCCAACCTGGTACTAGCAAGATGTACCTAAAAAAGTTTATTTTAACTGTCTATTTTTGTTTTATTTTGTATAGAATTTGTATGATTCTATACAATGAGACATTCAATGATGCTTCATTCTTGAATGAGTCACCCATCTGAATGAATCGCTAAAATGAAACCCTTAAAATTTCATTCATTTTCATTTAATTTAAAGAAAATATATACACAACAAATATGTTGATTTAAGTATTCATATAGACAACTGTTCAAACTACAGTTTCAGAAGCAATTACCTTTATGCAACAAAACCAAACAAAAGTCCAGTTAAAGTAAGTAAATGACTGATTTCCTTGCCCTAGGTTAAGTGAATGACAAGGCTTAATATTGAGCTCTGCAAACTATCAAACATCAGCTTTGGGACGGGGTTAGACAGTAAGACAGATTTAGTGACAGATATGAGATACAGCAGAGTGTCCCATGACAGTCGTTAAGTGAGACAGACAGTTCGCTGAGATCAAGTCGACTAGGTTCTCTTCACAAACGCAAACGAATAGTGTAGATACACACACATATGGGCAAAAAATATACTTCTAATTGGAAGTAATGTATATCTCTCACTGCGAATGTGCTCATGTGAACTGCTGGAGAGCTGCACAATTAGCAAATATTCAAACGAATGCAGTCGCCACACTGGCAGTCTCTGTGAAGCTTCTCAGAACAGGAAGTTGGGCTGGGGTTTAAAGTAATTAGAGAGAAGAAACCTTCATCTGAATGCCAAACCTGATGAGTTTCCTGAATATTTTCTACTACAGGACATCTGTCTGCAGGGTGCTGAAGGGATGGGTAATTATTCAATCCAGCCCTCTCTCATTTATATCGCTGTCTGTGGTTGTCTGGCTCCATTTTTCTTACAATTCCCAAACCACCTGTCCTTAAAGCTTTTTCACTCATAGTTTTTCTCTTCAAAAGAATATATGCTATATAACTAGTCAATATGTTGGCATGCCATAGTCATTTATTTTAGTACGCATGTATTTTGATATTATCAGAGTTCATTAGGTCAAAATTTAGAGAACAATTTAGAACATTTGGGAATGGGTAAATATTTGTTTGTTTAAATAAAGCTAGATAAAAATGCCTTTCTGTACACAACAAAGTCGTTTTCTACAAAACACTTATGCATACTGCATAAAAAAAAAACAACTGCTTTGACATTTAGTTCAACGAATTGGGTATAAATATAGTAGGGCTGGGCGATTAATCGATAAGTAATCGAAATTCAGAACCTATAATCTATCTAATTTTTCCAGGACAATTTTTTTCAATTACTTTCCCTATGTGTCACGTGACCCTGCTCTGGCTGTGGTTGTTTCTATTTCTGCGGCCACATCTGATCTCTGGTCAAGTACAGATGTGGCTACTGAGAATGCGCATTCACGCGTAGTGCTGCAGCAGCAAAGGCCGCCTTTTCATATAAAACATCTTATAGGCTAATTATTATTATTTTTTGCTTAAGATTGCCATTATGCTTCACATTTAAATTTAAAGGTGTTGCATAAAATAATAAAGTCGTTTTAATTTAATAAGAGATTTCTTTTTGCGTCCTCCTTGACATTTCAATAACGCATAATAATCTTTACACCACATTAAAAACCCAGCAGCCAGTAACTTTCAGTTGTCGAGAGTTTTTGTCACATTTAAAAGGTGTGTTTGTGCATGAAACATGCAAGTTTAGATGCATGTATTTGTGTGTGAGAGATCGGGCAAAAAAATTAAAAATAAAAAAAGCTCGACTCAGCACCATCCTCACCGCGAGCGGCTGGGTTTCATTCTTTATTTCAGAGATAGTGAATACATATTTGTATTCACATATGAATACAACAGAATGAAATAAAACTTTACAAATTACGTATCCACTTTTGTAGGCTCAACATAACTTTATTGATCTAGATAAAATAGCCTAAGCTATATTGAAATCATTTAAAGATATACAAATATCGGATATAATAAATACAATAAAAATAAAAATATCAGATATTTTCTTAAAATAATAAACAACAAGGGAGTATTCTATAATTGTATTACTTTATAATAATATTTATAAAGTATTCTGACACGATGATATTAATCAAACCGCAGACTCATTCTTGAGCCTTACTTCGCCCTACATTGATGATGATTGGAAGCTGCGCCAGTGATGCCTTTAGACGGCATATAAAAATTATCAGTGAACTATAAGGTGAAAAAATAAATAAATAAACAAAATAATCTTTAATTAATCATAATAGAGTTAAAATATTCAATTAATCGAGATTTGGATTTTAGGCTGAATCGACCAGCCCTAAAATATAGGACCTAAAGGCTGCAATTTTTTTTTATAAATTTTACTAAATGAACGAATCATTAAAAATAACGTAATTAATTTAGGTTGAAGCCAACAGTAATCTAATTTCCATTATTTTTCCTTCTCATATCCTTTCCTTTATCACATCTTCACTGGTTTCATCTTTTTCCTGTCCATCGTCATGAAGTGCTATTGATTTCAGGCCTAGTCTAGTCTGCACACCCTCTTTCCCAAGACACTGCTTCTCTCCATCATTTTCTCTATCTCTCTCTTTTTCTCCCATCAAAGTCCTTTAGGTTAATGAGTAGACTGACTGATGAGCTGCAGACGGAGCGAGCAAGAAGGAAGAGAGGGGGATTGAGCGGAGGGGTGCAGAAAGTGAACTGTCAGTTAACCAGGATGGGACTTATGGGAGAGATGGCTGTAATTGATCGGATTCTGCAGTAATGTATTACCACCTCCGCACGTGGATAATAGCTAATGCTGGCTAATGACCGCTGGCAATGACCAACACTTCATTGATAGCTGATGTTTGCTATTAACTTCCCTTCTCATTACAGCCTATAGACTAGTCTCGGGAAGTTGCTTATTAACGTCTCACAGATTTTTCAGCTGAGGGTCATTCTGGTCTTAATTGCGTTTTAGAAATCAATAACCAGATCCATTGCAGCAAAATCTGGGATTCTGATCAGGTTGCATCATCAGATCAAACAGAAGTATTGTTTTGAATGTGTTTTTGAAGTCCGCTCCGCTCCACCCCAGGCTTTGAGTCGGGCTGGGTGCTTCTCCAGGAGCTGCTGGGCTTCTCTCTCGACTGCCTTCGACAGCTCTCAATATGCACATCCAGCCTTGTGAAACGTACTTATGAATTCAAAACAGCCTCAAGTCATGCTCCATATTTCATTGAAGTTGAATATTTAAAAAGATCAACCCACTCAAAACCCCATAAACCTTTCTTATGGAGGCTTCTCTGTCCTAAAAATAAAATCTCATATGCCATATCATATTACAGGCGGCTCCATCAGGCTCTAGAGCTTCCTTTAACAAGCAGACAGGGCCATTCTGGTAAACAGACTGTCCGCGTCTACAAAACGTATGTTCCTCTCTCAGTCTCCTCCCAAACCAAACATACTTTCTCGTTCTCTGCCTGTTCTCTAAATAGACTAGAGCACCACTTATTAGGACATTTCTACATCTAAAAACAAGAGGACTCAAAGTACTGCACGATATTTTTGGAAGATAAGTGGCACATCTGGTGTACAATAGACTCTTTTTCATATATCTAATATACTGAAACATAAGCAATATGCCAACTGACACAAAAAAGAACTTATCTTATCTTAGATAACTTATCTTAATGTGCCCATGTGTACCATCCGACAGCTTGAGTTTCTGCAGTTCCTGTATTGTTTTTATATACTTCACGATATTGTACTCCTTTAAGCAATTACAGTGCATTCAGAAAGTATTCACAGCTTTTTTCACGTTACAGCCTTATTCCAAAATGGATTAAATTCATTTATTTCCTCAACATTCTACACACAATACCCCATAATGACAATGTGAAAAAAGATTTTTTGAAATTGTTGCAAATTTACAAAAAAATAAAAAAAAGCAGAAAAATCACATGTATTAAGTATTCACAGCCTTTGCTCAGTACATTGTTGATGCAACTTTGGCAGCAGTTACAGCCTCAAGCCTCAATTCCTCTTTGCAGTACCTCTCAAGCTCTATCAGGTTGGATGGAAAACGACAGTGTACAGCCATTTTCAGATTTCTCCAGAGATGTTCAATAGGATTTAGGTCTGGGCTCTGGCTGAGCCACTCAACATACACCGAGTTGTTGTGAAGGCACTCCATTGATATTTTGGCAGTGTACTTTGGGTCATTGTCCTGCTGGAAGATGAACTGTCACCCCAGTCTGAGGTCAAGAGCCCTCTGATACAGGTTTTCATTCAGGATGTCTCTGTACATTGCTGCATTCATCTTTCCCTCTATCCTGACTAGACTTCCAGTCCTTGCTTCTGAAAAACATCCCCACAGCATGATGCTGCCACCACCATGCTTAACTGTAAAGATGGTATTAGCCTGGTGATGAGCGGTGCCTGGTTGTCTTCAAACGTAACGCCTGGCATTCACTCCAAAGAGCTCAATTTTAGTCTCATCAGAGCAGAGAATTTTGTTTCTCATGGTCTGAGAGTCCTTCAGATGTCTTTTGGCAAATTTCTTTACTAAGGAGTCGCTTCCGTCTGGCCGCTCTACCATACAGGCCTGATTGGCGGATTGCTGGACAGATGGTTGACCTTCGGCAAGGTTCTCCTCTCTCCCCAGAAGATTGCTGGAGCACAGACAGTGACTGTCGGGTTATTGATCACCTCCCTGACTAAGGCCCTTCTCCCCCGATCACTCAGCTTCGATGGCCGGCCAGCTCTAGAAAGAGTCCTGGTGGTTCCAAACATCTTCCACTTACAGATGGCCACTGTGCTCATTGGAACTTTCAGAGCAGCAGAAATTTTTCTGTAACCTTCCCCAGCCTTGTGCTTCGAGACAAAATTGTCTCAGAGGTCTACAAACAATTCCTTTGTCTTCATGCTTGGTTTGTGCTTTGACATGCACTATCAACCCTGGGACCTTATATAGACAGGTGTATGCCTTTTCAAATTATGTCCAGTCCACTGAATTTACCACAGGTGACTAAAGCTGCTGAAACATCTCAAGAATGATCAGTGGAAACAGAATGTACCTGAGCTCAATTTAGAGCTTCACAACAAAGGCGGTCAATACTTATGTACATGTGATTTTTCAGGTTTTTTATTTGTAATAAATTTGTAACAATTTCAACAAATCTTTTTTCACATTGTCATTATGGAGTAGTGTGTGTAGAATTTTGAGGAAATAAATGAATTTAATCCATTTTGGAATAAGGCTCAACATAAAAACATGTGGAAAAAGTGAAGCGCTATGAATACTTTCCGAATAACTTTGTAATTTCTAGCATTTTTCTAACACGCTTCTTTAATATTTCACTGTCCATTGGTAATTATAAAGTCTTATACTCCTTGGTCATAAAAACAATGCTATTCTACTCACACAAAGAGAACTTCAGCTGTCTGTTTAAAAATAAATTGGCTTTATTTATTTCCGAGAGCGACATTTACACAAAGCAAGGTTCATTTTTCTCCTCTCAGACCATAGTGTGTTAACCCTTGGGCACTAAATGCTTTGCAATGAATTTGGGCCGACTGCGGTGCTGCCTTTTGTATCTCTAATACAACAATAATAACGCCACTAATGTCAACAGCTGTGCTACATTTAATCAAATCAGCCTGTCTAATCCTGCTCCGGTCAACAGAACCCAAGTAGAAACAAATGAAGGCCGATTCAGACAGTATAAAAGCAGGTTGAAGGTCACATGTTTTTAATTAAACTTAAACAAATGGCTATGGAAGCAAAAGAAGGCGAATTGTTTCAGCTCATAATCTCTAATGAGACTTTTGGCGTAGGCGATAAGAGCAGATGCCTTGTGCATTTGTGAAAGGTCAACTCTCATTGCCATTCTGACACACTTTCTCTCGCCGCCACACGCCCGATTCCCTCTCAAACAGGAGAAGAAAAATCAGCGTGTTCGCCCTTTTAACGAGAGAACCCTCTTGACGGTTCTGCCCATGCGTGAAGCTGAAAACAGAAAACATTTCTCCTTATTTAATTAGATCGCAACGATGCTTTTGACAAAAAGGCGATTCTTAAGATGCTCCGTTTGATGCATTTTGAAGAGGACCGCCTGCAAGAACAGACGTTAATAAAATATGCAAAGGCATTATTCGCACATTGTTCGTAAACAAACAAAAAAAAAACTACCTACTGCTGTGCTTCTGTCCGCCTCATGCTGAGATTAATAATGAAGTAGCCTGACATTTGAAACAGAGGGACCGATTTATAGTAGTTTGTGGCACACTTTCACTGCACACACACACACAGAGAAAAAATGAAAAACATTTTGACGCATTTGCCCACACTTACAGACCTTACATCAAGGGAGGGTAACGAGAGAGCGGTAAAGTTGCATGCCACACATTTTCATGCGCAACAGAGGTGCAGTGCACAATGCATCATTATATTAGACATCAGTTCAGTGCTGGAAGTCTTCTGGGCAATACTAATGGTTAATTTAGCTCCTGGACCACTGTGGAAGGCGTCTCATCACAATTAGACTTAATGCAGGACCTTGCTGAAGGTCACAGATGATCCGTTACGAGGAGAAAAAAAAACAGACAAAGCAAATTAACTGAAGCATGACTGTCCGGTGAGATGTGCATGTTTTTTTATACACATGCATCTAGTGGGTGTGGAGACTGTGTGTGTATTTTTACACTCCCCCCTGGCCAAAGACAGAGCAATTAAAAAGACATGCACCAATAAGCCCCTCCTGTGCTCTTCTTTTGAACGTCACAGCATCCTTTGCAAAGACAGAGAGAGACAGAGTATCTTCTTGTGTCAGGGCTGAGGAAAGGTCATAAGCAGCTCATTTAAGGTGATAGTTTCACCAAAAAAACAAAAGTGTAACAAAAATCATGCTTTGAAAGCATTTACTTTTTAGCTTGGGTTGTCCAATATACACTTGCCGGCCACTTTATTAGGTACACCTTAATAGTACCGAGCCCCTTTTGCCTTCAGAACTGCCTTAATCCTATGTGACGTAGATTCAACAAGGTACTGGAAATATTCCTCAGATATTTTTTTCCATATTGACATGATAGCGTCACACAATTGCTGCAGATTTGTCGGCTGCACATCCATCCATAAATCTCCCGTTCCACCACATTCCAAAGGTGCTCTATTGGATTGAGCACTAGTGACTGTGGAGGCCATTTGAGCATAGTAAACTTATTGTCATGTTCAAGAAAGCAGTCTGAGAGGATTTGCGCTTTATGACATGGCGCGTTATCCTGCTGGAAGTAGCCGTCAGAAGATGGGTACACTGTGGTCATAAAGGAATAGACATGGTCAGCAATAATACTCAGGTAGGCGGTGGCGTTGACACGATGCTCAATTGGTACTAAAGGGCCTAAAGTCTGCCTAGAAAATATCCTCCACACCATAACACCACCACCACAAGCCTGAACTGTTGGTACAAGGAAGGATGGACCTATGCTTTCATGTTGTTGATGCCAAATTCTGACCCAACCATCCGAATGTCGCAGCAGAAATCGAGGCAACGTTATTCTAATCTTCTATTGTCCAATTTTGGTGAGCCTGTGTGAATTGTAGCCTCAGTTTTCAGTTCTTAGCTGACAGGAGTGGCAGCCGGTGTGGTTCTCTGCTGTTGTAGCCTACCTGCCTCAAGGTTTGACATGTTGCGCGTTCAGAGATGCTCTTCTGCATACTTCAGTTGTAATGAGTGGCCAGTCTGGCCATTCTCCTTTGACCTCTGGCATCAACAAGGCATTTGTGCTTAGAGAACTGCTGCTCACTGGATATTTTCTCTTTTTCGGACCATTCTCTGTAAACCTTAGAGATGGTTGTGCATGAAAAACCCAGTAGATCAGCAGTTTATGAAATAATCAGACCAGCCCATCTGGCACCAACAACCATGCCCCGTTCAAAGTCAGTTAAATCCCTTTTCCTCCCTATTCTGATGCTCGGTTTGAACTGCAACAGATTATCTTGACTGACCAAGTGGCCGGTGAGAGTATATACACATATACTTGTCAGACACAAAGCAATGTCCACAAGTAAGATTAAAAATCAAGGAATTTTTATACAACTATTTGTGCAGGTACAACAGGATGCCATTTAAACTTAAATATGTCAATAAGCAATAATAGGCTACATTACTAATTTTCTGCAAATTGAGGTGTGCACCAGCTAGAAGGTTGCTGGTTCGAGTCTCGGCTGGACCAGTTGGCATTTCTTTGTGGAATTTGCATGTTTTCCCCATGCTGGAGTGGGTTTCCTCTGGGTGCTCCGGTTTCCCCAACAGTCCAAAGACATGCGCAATTGGTGAATTTAATAAAGTAATTGTCTGTAGTGTATGCAGCTGGAAGATTATCCACTGCGTAAAGCATACACTGGAATAGTTGGCGGTTCATTCCGCTGTAGTGACCTCTTAAATAGAGACTAGGCCGAAGGAAAATTAATGAATGAGATGTGCTCAAGCTCTTGTCCCGCATACTTATCATAGGCCATGCAATAATCAATCTTCACTGACATCAACAGTAGCATTTGAAGAGACATTTTAAGCAAAGGCACAAGAATGAGAACTGTGCCAGAGGAAACGATTTTCTCCCACACCTAAATGAAAACCAGCACAAATGCGGCTCTCTCTTCTAATCAGAGAAATGCATGAACACAAATCAGCAAGTGACCTTATACTGATGCTGCTGACCTCTGACTGGCTTTTCATCAATGAAACAAAGCCTGATCGAATGAAAGATCGAAAAACAACAAACACCAAAGGCTAAAGAGATCTTTGTTCTTAAAGCACTCCAAAACACCACCCGGACGTACAGCAGAAATACTCCAAAGTCCTCTGGAGGCTAATGATGTACGGGACATGCGGCGGAGCTTGTATCTGACAGACAAATAATCTATAAAGACATAGTACAGTGGCTTTTGGTGGCAAGGACAGGCTGCAGATTAGATTGAAATTATTGATTTGAATCAATTGAGAGAGTGAACATTTCCCTTGACCTCATAGAACAGGGAAACAGGAGTAATTGAATTGTACCAGTGTATATTGGGTGTGTTCAGGTACAGTCGTTTGGAGACTCGCCTGGTGGCCCTGAAGGACTATTGACTTCACAGAAAGCAGATCCAATGATCAGGGCTAAGAAGACAAAAGCTCTTAGCGTGAGCATGTGTTTGTGTGCACGTCTTTAGAGATACATCTGCAGGATTAGAAAGCACCGTAATCCATTTCCAAAGGAAGGTCACATTCGGCCAGAAAAAAATAGGGAAGTGGTAGAGTATGTACATGTAGCCAAGAGGACTAATGTAAAACAAAGGCCCAAAGATGCCTTTGTACCCAATTTGCTAAAAAGCAACAGGGTTTCCATGCCTTACAGGATCACAGCAAGCTCCAGAGCCTCCTGCAGAGTTCTACCTGCAATTACCAGCCCACTAACACATTCCTAAAGAGCTGCACGAACAAAAGACGATGCTAGCAAGTAAACATTTGTGGCCTCCGAGCAGTCTGAACCTATGTATTTAAGGAATAGACAGTTTTGCAGGATAAAGGCAATAGTGATTAATGTAAAGTGAAGAAACTTTTGGTGGAAGCAATACTGTACTGTAGTTATTAGTGTTTCTGTTTGAGTTTCAGCTTGTTTTCATGTTATTGTGCTTTACTGCGTTAAATCCTTTTCACACTGAGAGTGAACATTTTGCTGTGTTAAAACAAAACTGAAAAGAAAAGTCTGGGGAGAAAAAAATATAATCAACCACTTGTTGGCGTCGCTAGATAATTTTACACTGTAACCCAAATGCGAAAGTGGTTACTGTGGCTGTAATGTAACAAGCTGAATGATCCAAAGATAGCCACATTACACAAACTAAATAAGCTTGGAATCAAAAAAATGTGATTACTGTTTAATTTTCTGCTGATTAATTAAATTATGGAGGGCAGTATGGTGGCTCAGTGGTTAGCACTGTCACCTTGCAGCAAAAAGTTCGCTGGTTCGAGTCATGGCTGGGCCAGTTGGCATTTCTGTGTGGAGTTTGCATGTTCTTCCCATGTTTGTGTGGGTTTCCTCCGGGTGCTCCGGTTTCCCCCACAAGTCCAAAGACGATAGGTGAATTAAATAAGTTAAAATTGGCCATAGCGTATGTGTGAATGAATGTGTATGGGTGTTTCCCAGTGCTGGGTTGCAGCTGGAAGGACATCACTACATAAAACAGACAACACATCTGTATATTAGAATAATGTATAAACAATTTTGTGACAGTAAAGGCTGTTTATTCAGATTTACTATAACAGTAATAAACATTCTTTAAAGGGGTGGTCCAGAGTGTATTTTAAGGCTTGGTTGTGTTTATAAGATGCAAAGTAATGTGTTCTCATGATTCATTTGTAGAAAATCATGTTATTTTTTCACATATCTTAATTTGATTATATACAGCTACTCAGCTAACATGAAAACAACGGTAATTTTTCCTAGTTCCTCCGAAAGCCCGCCCTTAAGAGGCTCTGATTGGTCAGCTAACATAATGTGCTGTATATCATGGATTAGCTGCACTTCACCAGAAAGCGTCACATCCAGTCACTAACATGAGCTGTGCCTCTGCTGTGTAAATACTGTCAGTTAGTGTAGCCATGTCAGTGTGAGCCTGAATTAGACATAAAATGAAGAGGACACAGCTGAACCTCATGCCTGCTCTCTAAAATAAAATCTGACAAGTGTCTTTCACATATATCAGAGTTATATAAGCATGTAATTACTTCTGTAATTCCCTTCTGTTTGGCCTCCCTAAAAAACTCTTCATAAATTACAACTGGTACAAAACGCTGCAGCCCGTACACAAAAACTCCCTCTATCTGTCACATCACACCAATTCTACAACAGCTTTACTGGCTTCCCATCTTTTTTAGAACTAATTATAAAATACTTCTTCTCACTTTTAAACCCATCCACAATTTTGCTCCTCCATACCTTGCTAATCTTGTTCATATCGCCACACCTTCTCGAACACTCACGTCTTCTTCCATTCACCTCATTGTTCCCTCTTTCCGCCTTGTCCCCATGGGGAGCAGATCCTTCAGCCACTATGCTCCTCAGCTTTGGAATTCACTTCCTCCTGATCTCCGTAATTTAGACTCTCTTTCAATTTAAATCCAAACTTAAAACACATCTGTTCAGAACAGCTTATTCACTTTAACCTGACTGCATTTTTAAAGTTTGTATTGTATTTTATTGACTTTTATTGTGTTTTTATAACTGATTATTCTAGATGTCCTGTACGGTGACCTTGAGTGTCATGAAAGGCGCCTTTAAATAAAATTTATTATTATTATTATTATTATTATTATTATTATTATTATTATTATTATTATTATAAGCATGTGTAAGTAATATCAAACGTTCAAATATCTTTTGTGAGTTCGTTATTGGAGATGTATAATGCAGGGAAAGAGGCCACATAGAGAGACGCTGCAGCGCTGCTGAAGATTGTGGCTGTTTACAGCGGTTTGATGGCTAAATATGAATTTGTAGTTAAATTGTTAACAGTGCCAAACAGCATTTCCCATTGTTTACACATTCCCATTGACACTATGCATGTAATAGATCAATTTTAACAAAAACAAATACCTACAGGTTGTGGCTCACAATCCACAGCTTCGTCTGTTGTGGTTGGAGCTGCTGCTTCTTTGAGGAGTTTTTAGCCTCATCCAGCACTGAACTGAGAGATTCTGGAAGCTGTCCTTTGTCAAATGCTAGCTATATCTTTATTATAATTCTCCGAAACATAACTAAAATTTAATTTTAAGCACTTTTCTTTTTGTGTCATGTCCTTTGGAAGCCCAAATACAGAAACAGAAGAAGCTCTGTGGAAATTGCAGCGTTTGGAAGACATTTTAGCTTTGTCTGCTACAATATTACAGTGCCTCTGGCCACGCCCCTTTGCTGCGTGAGCTGTACGCCTGTGGTGAAAGCACATAATCTGAAGCATTTGTGATGTCTCTAATCCGGATGTATCATTCGCTGTAGGTTTTGCTAAGCTAACTCTGTAAAAGCCAATGTCTACCTTTGCACTTACAACTTTGAGCGCATTACATTCAGAGATGCTGTTTATGTTCACACAAGCTGCATTACACATTAACTAAAGTTTAAAATGTGATACCGTAGTGGACAATCCCTTTAAAGTCTAAATTAAAATGGAAAATAGCTATTAAAATTGTAGAAATATCCCACATTATTACACTTATTTTTTGTTAAACAAAAACAATCTTATTGAGCATTTCAAAAGCAATACCATCATAAAAAGCCCCATACTTTTGAAAAGAATCATATACTGTAATACTTTGCCTTTCAGCAGTTAGTATCAAATTTGTTCGCAAACTGGATATCAAATTTGTTCCAAAAAAGAATAAAAATGGCAAGCTTTACTGCCAACTTTTGTGCGGTACACCATTAGTTCTAGTACAATGTTATCCTACAGGCTGGTGTTTTTCATGGTAGAGGGTAAAAGTGTGACTCTGTAAGTGTTACAGTCTGTTTTATAAGCATGAACGGTTTTCTCAGCGCTTACAGTATGAGGTGTTGAAGTGAGAACTGGGTTTAAAATTCACATAACACTGAGGTGTCAAGCTTCTGTTCCAAACTCTGTGCTCGTGTTGTTTACTCAGCAAATCCTACCATCCAACCCAAACACACACCCAGAACAAGCTCTCTCATTCATCAAAATCTCAGCAATAGAATTTAAACAAGAGCAGAAAGTACAACGCACACACCTTTGCAAACACACTCGGGTTTCTCCAAATAACTAAAATGGCAGAAAGTGCAAGAAGAGGAGGAGTGTGAAGTGAGAAAGAGAGGAGGCAATTAATCTGCCTGTTCATAGAGGTCAATTGGCCTCGGTGCCTTCATCAAGAGATGAGGAGATGCTGCCTGGAGCAGACCACCGCAACTCACACGGGGATAGAGGTCTGAGTGGGCCTCATGATTATTAGC
Source organism: Danio aesculapii (assembly GCF_903798145.1). NCBI lineage: Eukaryota > Metazoa > Chordata > Actinopteri > Cypriniformes > Danionidae > Danio > Danio aesculapii. The sequence continues at coordinate 32,468,446 of NC_079445.1, read as the reverse complement.
GTAATTAAGTTTGTATGGTCATTACAGAGGGTTCCGATGAATGCCAGCCATGTCAAATTAAAATCCTATGTGAGGGGGGATACTGATTGAACCCGCAGCCACATTTAAATATCCTCTTTAACGAGAAAGAGAGAGGGATCAGAAAAAGACAGATGTGTTTCGAGCCCTCGAGTAGACAGAAGATCCACTACGGCTAGAGGGTTGTTGTTTGTGTGGACTGAACAGGCTTTGATGAAGGCTTTCACAAGCTCCAGTGCAATAAACACACAGACGAGTTCTACAGTAACAAGCACTGTTTGAAGGCCTCACAGCTGCCAGACGTTTACTATACTCAACCGATATGGGTTATCAAGAGCTGATCTAGAAAGCAGATCTAGAATTCTAAAACGGTGAATGACACAACTAGATCTAGAATTCTAGAAGTAGATCTAGAATTCTAGCCATTTAAATTTAAATTCAACTATTGACCGTTCAATGAATCAATTAATCAGCTCATCCATCCTTCAATCTATCCATCAACTGTATCCATTCATCCATCCACCCATCTATTTTATCCACCATATTCAATCAATCAGCTCGTCCATCCATCTATAACATCTAATATATCTATCCATCCATCCATCCATCCACCTACCTACCTACCCACCCATCTATTTTATCCACCGTATTCAATCAATCAGCTCGTTCATCCTTCAATCTATAAATGAACTCTGTTTCTCCATCTATCTATCTATCTATCTATCTATCTATCTATCTATCTATCTATCTATCCATCCATCCATCCATCCATCTCATCCACAGTATTCAATCAATCAGCTCGTCCATCCATCCATCCTTCAATCTATAAATCAACTGTATCTCTATCTATCCATCCATCCATCAATCTATCCATCCATCCATCCATCCATCCATCCATATATTTAATCAACCATCATTCTATTCATCAATCTCTTCACAATATCAATTTATTCTTCCATCCAAGTATCGTGTCATCTACCAATTCATCCATCTAACCCTCAGCAGCTTATCCATCATTCCAAATGTCTATTCATCCATGCATCTACCCGCCAATCCATCCATCCATCCATCCATCTTATCCACAGTATTCAATCAATCAGCTCGTCCATCCATCCATCCTTCAATCTATAAATCAACTGTATCTCTATCGATCTATCCATCCATCCATCCATCCATCTAATCAACTATCTTTCTATTCATCAATCTCTTCACAATATCAATGTATTCTTCTATCCAAGTATCGTGTCATCTACCAATCTATCCATCTAACCCTCAGCAGTTTATCCATCATTCCAAATGTCTATCCATCCATGCATCTACCCGCCAATACATCCATCCATCTGGCCTATAATCCTTAACAATATAAGCTTAAATTCATTTCATGGCGGACACGGGAAGAGCCGGCATATTGCGCGTTCTGCCGGAAGAATTTATGGATTACCTAGCGAGACAACAATTATTTTCAAAATTAGTTGGAAAAGTTCACCTTCCATGCTTTATGTCTCTCATGTATTCGTGGAGATTCCGCTGACCACAGTTTACATGGAGCCCGTGTCTCACGTGGACGATTGTAATAACAAAGCACCGTGGGTGTGGTCGCATTAAAAATAATGAGCTCAGATGGAGAAACTAGACATGGTGTTGGTTTTATACTGATAACTTTATCAAACAATGTTTGTTTTCAACTGCATTTAAAAGTAGACACTACTTTCTATAGATATGTGTCTCATGTCTGTGTGTTTTGTTTTCGCGGAGTTTCCATTGCATTTTAGTGATGCGTTTCTAAAAACAGTTTGCGGAGAGAGAAAAGAAAGAATGCCTACACCGTTTATTTATTTTATTTTGAAAAAGCACACATTTTTGTTGTTATTGTGAGTGTACACAAAAAAGTAGACACTCAACAGATTCAATTGATGTATTGCCCATATCTGTACGATCAAAACTGAAAGTGTAATTTAAGTTCCTTTCGGCATTATCAGGAGAAGACACCTTAAAGCACGTGTCATCTACCAATCCATCAGTTTATCCATCTTTCCAAATGTCTATCCATCCATGCATCTACCCACCAATCCATCTGGCCTATAAACCTTAACAATATAAACTTAAATTCATTCAAGTTTGACTTCCTTACATTTAAATTGAAATGGCATTTCTGTAACCTGTTCTTCACCTCAATTCAAATTCAGGAACTGTGTTGGAAATCTTTCCTTCAGGGGAAAAAAACGCATCGGCGTTGGTATCCTATCAGTGGTGAAGTGGCATTAGAGATAGCAAACAAAGATTTACTCAAAGGAGAAGGAGAACGGTCGAGAAGGGAGATTGAAAAGAGCTGAGAGGGAAAATGAGTTACAGATGTAGAGGTCCTAGTGGGCTGACACTGATAACGTTCTGCTCGAGTGCCTGAATGGTCAGAGATTCGACAACCCACCGAGGTATGAACAGCACAGGGCTTTCTGTTTTGGAGATCCTGTCCACACATTAGAATAAGCCTTTTTTTTGGCGTACAAAACCACAGCATTCTCTATCAGGAAAAGTATAAGTCACTTTTTTTGGTTTCCGCAATGCTGGCACAAAGCAACAGGTTTCACAGAGTTAAAAACGCATAATGGAACAAGAACTGAGGTTAAGCATTTCTACAAGCTTTCGTCTTCTTTCTATCTCCCCTGACTGTGGTATGCTCGTAAACACCACACGGCTTCGGGTTTGGAGCACGAGCGCAATAACGAGCCGTGACAACCCTCCCCATGAGGTTTAGCCTGAGATTTGGGTTTCTGTCTGTCACCAGTGTGTGTGAACCCTCTGCTGTTAGGACTGCCTCTGTCATCCACAGCACAGAGAAATGGAGGCGTCATGGAGAGAGAGAAAGAGACTGACAGACAGAGAGAGAGAGAAAGGGCTTACAGTAATGTGATAGAATACGCTTATTCTTTGCTCTCTGATAGCTGTCGCTGGTCTGTCGGTGGGAGCCCGCTCAAGTCACAGTGGAGAACGAGCTGCCTGATGCATATTGCAAAGAAAAATGGTAAGCACGTTGAAATCATTGGTTCAAATGGATTCTATGCAATTTTATGAAGTTAACATGCACATTTGTAGCAATTGGAGGGGTTTTGCACAGCCAGACTTTCCAAGATCTGGACTCCATTGCAGGTTTCATTGGAAAAATCAAGGTCATTTAGGCTATGTTAACACTACAGGCAAATGTGGCCCAAATCAGATTTTTTGCCCACATGTGACTCAGATCTGTTTTTGTCATGAACAGCCCAAACCGCATGGAATCTGATCTTTTCGATTCTGATTTGTGCCACTTTCATATGTGGCATTAAATCAGAATCAGAATCAGTTTTATTGCCAAGTGTGCTTCACACACACAAGGAATTTGTTTTGGCTACAGAAGCTTCCAGTGTACATAAAGTGACAAGTGACAACACAAAATAAATCTGAAAAAATAAAATAATAATAATAAAAAATGATGAACATTAAACAGATGCGATTAGTGAAGAAACCTGGATGTTGAGTTGTATGTACAGATTGTTATAAATATACAGGTTATAAGGTGCTGTGTACAAGTGCGAATGTAGAAAGTATTGCATTGTATATTGATATAAGGTGCTGTGTACAAGTGCGTATGAGAAAGTATTGCACATATTTAATGCACAGTAGGGGAATATTTAACTGTTCATAAGGTAGACAGCCTGAGGAAAGAAACTTTTCCTGTGTCTGGCTGTTTTTGTGCTTGGTGCTCTGAAGCGCCGACCAGACGGTAACAGTTCGAACAGGTAGTCTGCTGGGTGTGAGGCGTCCAGAGTGATTTTGCGAGCTCTTTTACTCACTCTGGAAGAGTACAGTTCTTGAAGTGTAGGAAGGGTTGTGCCAGTGATTCGTTCAGCAGTCCGGACTATTCGCTGTAGTCTACGGAGGTCGGTTTTGGCAGCTGAGCCGAACCAGACAGTGATTGAAGTGCAGAGGATGGATTGGATGACTGATACAGATCTGATGTTTCGCAATGCGACTGCAGTGTGAACGCTTTTGCAGGAATTCATGTGACTTCTACATAATGTTTGATCAATACATGTCATTATTCTGTACTGGTTCATGCTGTAAACATCGTCTGCTCCTCAACGGCATAGCAGAATAGCACACAGGGCAAACACTTCACCAAAAATTAAGGTTGTTCATTTTGAATTATTTTTTTTTAAATGACAACTGGCGCTATTTAACCAAACTGGTTTATGTCCTTTTTAAAACACTTTTTTATTGTTAACCCTTTAAGGTGCACTCCTTGAAAGTTGCATTTTAGGGCCACATCTTGTATTGAATAATATGCTGACACAACTCTGATAAATATTGATAAACAATTAAAACAATAATGATAACCTATGGCTAAAAGGTCAACCAGGTGGTGATGATGCTTGTTAAAGGGTTAAGGCCAAAATCCTACAATTTCCTACAACATTTCAGTTTTACTTTGATGAGTTTTGATGTATAAAGTCTATATTGGTTCTAAAAATTTTAAATAGAATTAACAGTAGGCTAGGTTATCAGACTCTGCAAACAATATAATTATCAACACAGATGAACCCTGCCTTCACAGTTCAATCTGCGGCTGCTCATTAACCCTTGATGAGTTCACTACACCAGTGGTCAGAGAGACGCACACCACGCTTGTCATAAATTACAAATCATCAGTGTTTTTAATCACAAAACACTTATTTTAAATTTCAAACACTGAAATACACATTAGTACTAGCACAACAACTATTTACAGTTCATAGATACACAAGGTGCGATCCAAATTGCATACTTATGCACTATTCTACGCCATTTTGTGGTATAAATAAGTAGTGCGTTCACATTGAAAACTCTAAAAATAATAAGTGCACTTTATACTCGGATGATGCACTTATTCAATCTGTAAAATTAAGAGTGGAATGATGGACACTTCACGCACTCAATAGCTGCTGCTTTGCTCATGGAAGGGGCGGAGCTATCGGGCGCACATGTTGGATTAATTTATTTATTTTGGACTGTGAAAGTAAAGTTCACCTACGAGAGTGATTATAGCCTCATGATGGTGAATGCGGTTATACTCATGGCAGGTATTATTATGTAGTTTGGTCATTTATTTCACTAATTTGGCAACCGTCATCAGGGAAACGGTTTGAATTTCCGCTTGGTAAAAAAATTTAAACTGCTTTTATTCTAGATGAAATAAAACAAATAAGATTTTCTCCAGAAGAAAAAAATATTATCAAAAATACTGTGAAAATTCCCTTGCTCTGTTAACCATCATTTAGGAAATATTAAAAAAATAAATAAAAGGGGGCCTAATAATTCTGACTTCAACTGTATATAATCTGTTTTGTTTTTATTTGGTGCATAAATCAAAATTAGATGTCTCACTTATGTCCATTATGCATACATTTAGCTCAATTTAGGAGATTTGGATGCTTTAGTTCTTAATTTTTCAACTCAAACCTGGCTAACTGAGACTAGAAGCACTTAGTGTGCAGGTGTGCTAAAATATCCTAAATAGAGTCCAGAGACACCCATCAGTGACAGTGACACCTCCTTCTCTGCTCTTCCTCTCTCATTTCCTTCTACTCCAAGAGGGGTATTTAGAACGTCACCCAGAGGTCTTTTGTCTGTCTGTAAAGCGGTGTAGTCAAGGGGGCAGAGAGACTGTTAGCTGTCAGGACTGACAAAAAAAGGACACACACACCAGCACCACCAGCAGCAGTGAGAAAAGGGGACACACAGCACACCCAATGCAGACACTTGCAAGAGAGAGAGAGAGAGAGAGGTATAAAGAGAGTTTGTACACTGTCAGAAAGTTGAAACGCTGATTTAGACCAATCCTCTAGCTAATTTTCTTCAGTGCGTCAGCACATATCAGACTTCCCAGAGGTACTGGATACTTTTCCTCTGATTAAAATTGACTGGACACAAAAAAACTCAGTCTGAAACATGTGCTCTAAAAGAATATGATTTCTTTGGACTTTTGAAACTTTTGATCGATAGAAAGCCACAAAGGGGACAGAAAATATACTGGGTTGTAATAGGTCATAATCAGAAGTCAAACTGCTAGACCACAGCATCTAAAGACCATTCTGTGACTCACGTCAATATAACTCAATGCACATTTTATTTCATATTTCAGTTCATCCTACTGTCTAGGATAAAAAACTATTATTTTATTCTATGGAAAGCTCAAAAAAAAAACGTATGCGAAATATATACACATCTAAAATATGTATAAATATGTAACCGCTGAAGCAATCATTAAAACATTAAAATAGTTTATTCATTTATTATTTATTTTATTTTTAGTTTCTTCTCAGCATAGCCGTTAGGGTTGAGCGATGTCGACCAATTTGGCATTGTACGATGTCTAATGTAAAAAAAAAACATCACAATGAACGATGGCATCGTTATCATAGTGATATGATTTGGTGAATTAATTATTTATGAATAATTAATTAATGAATATGAATAATATATGTAATATAATAATAATTTATGAATAATTGAATAATTGAATAATTTAATGAATAATTAATTAATTCATAATTAATTAATTGTTTGTAGCATTCAGTTTCAACCACCTGACCCACATGGTCTTTGTTTTATCCATAACCAAACATATATTAATACATATAAGTTACACACAAATTACCACCTGTCAATCCCTTTTTCAGAGGGACTCTGGCATGAATAGGCAGAGTGATCTGTGTCATAATGGCATCCACAAACTCGGTTGGTAATAAAGGTGCACAACCAGCAGGAACCAACCAACAGTATCTGAGGTTTTCGCTAAAATTACTAAGTACAAGCATGAAAGCGAAAGATTGACGCAGTGTACTGACGCTGTGACACGTTCCCTGATAGATTCAAAAGACAGAGGAGTCGTTACATATAGACAAGATTAATTAAATATCACCTTTAACAACTTTAGTGAGACATGATCCAGTGGTAAATGCTTCATAAACTGTCTGACGTGCACTGCTCTCTGGGGTTTTGTACTCAAAGCACCCGCTGAATGCTGGAGCTCAGATGCTAATGCTAGATGAAACGCCAGTGTGGATGTGGATAGTTCTCATTGTTAAATGCTATTTTAAAACTAAGATGTATTAGTGTAAACTGGGCCTAAGAGCTCTATTTTGACGATCCAAAGCGCAAAGCGCAGGGCGCAAATGCATTAAGGGCCTGTCAGAATCCACTTTTGCTATTTTAAGGACGGAAAAATCCGCTTTGCGCCATGGCGCATGGTCTAAAAGGGTTGAGCTTATTTTCTTAATGAGTTATAGATGTGTTTTGAGAATACACCAGAGTCTCATCTCCCATTCCCTTTAAGAGTCAGTTGCGTCGCGCCATAGCGCATTTGCTATTTACATGACGAACTTTGTAAGTGTAAAAACTGAACCCTTCACTAGAGAGAAAACAGTTAAACAAAGCATCTACAGCGCTAGAATGAGAGATGGGCCTCCTCATTGTTTACTTTCGCTTTCACTCTCGTGGATAGGGAAACTTCTTGTGCGCACAGACATCCATTAGCCTATAAATAATTCATTTCGTTTGTTAAGCACAAAGATTTGTTTCAAAACTATTTCTAAATTCAGTTCTAACTTCCAGCAAACGAATAAATGAACAATAATAACAAAGTGTGTTCAAAAAACTGAGTTATATCCTAATACACATGCTATGCCCCATATGGTCTAAAACCTGACAGGTGGGCAAATCTAAGTTTGTTTTTAATATAACAAATATAAATATTCTTATAACAAATAATACTGCTAATAATAATAACAACATTATGCAAAAGCAAATTGTTATGAATAAACTGAAAAAAGCCCCCCGAGACGAAGGCATGAAAGTATGGTTTTTATATTTATGTAGGCTAGAAAATAATATGTTTTGTAATATTTTATCCTTATATATTTATATCTTATATATATATCCTTATTATATCCTATATATATCCTTAATATTTTAATTCTTTTTCATATGTAAAGATATTTGCGTAATGCACATAACTAACTTTAGACAGGCTTTGTTCTGGTCTATAGAACAGTCTTTTAAAGTTTCTCAAAACAGCAATGCGTCTCAACATGCCTCCTTTTTTAGATCAGAACGCCTATGGGCGCACATATGAGCGCAAATGCATTTGCTATTTAAACAGCATGGAGCAAAGCGTCAAAACGACTCTTGCGCCAAGCTGAAACTAGCAAACAACAATTGTGTCGCGCCTTGCGCCACATTGCACCTGGTGTATGATAGGGCCCTAAGTGTGTATTTTTCGTGAGCGGGTTGCTGCTGCGACAGAAGCGGGGCGGAGGATCATGATGTGAGCTTAGCATCGTGATGTCTATCGCCCATCGGCTATGGCATCGTCTATCGACCCAACCCTAACGGCCATCCTTTATCTTGTTCACAGAGGATTTGTCAGGCAGTAATTTCTGCTTCGGAAAAATATCTTTGTTGTGAAAAAAAAAAATGCTATCCAAATAAATTTGAGCTCAATTAAACACATGTTTACAGCATCCACTTAATACAAAGTAAATATATTACAGAAAATAGTCTAATAATTAGTTTTGATTCAAATTCTTTAATTCATTTCAGCATAATGTAAATAAATTAGTTAATATTTCTGTGATGGTGAACAGAATTGAGGATTCTGGAGTCACTTTCTGAAAAAAAGCAAAAACTAAATCCCTGTAGCTAATAGTAGCATTAATTATTTTTGGTTAGCATGCTAATATTAGAATCCAAGGTGAATGAAACCGAACGCAAGTGATAAAAGTCCATTTATTTTTAATTTTCTTTGTAAAAAAGCAAAACAAAAAAACAAAACAAGCATAACCATGACAGATCTGATGCTCTAATTGGTTTAAAAAGCTTAAAAAGGAAGGGAAAAAAGCATGATAAACAGAGGAGTGTCTTTAAAGAAAAGATGAGAAGACATATTTCAGACCTCCTGGAGAGATCGAAGCATTTCGTGAGAGCAAATCACTAGCAAGAAAGCAACGAACTTGTCAATAAAAATGTCTCATCCGTGTTGAAATTAGACACGAGGCATTTTGAAATCAGACATCAAAGAATACGTCTCTGTATGGAACAATCTCTCACTTCTCAGCAAATGAGCAATCAGTTCAATAAAGTTATGTAAAGCCTTTTACAAACTGGATCACTGAATCTTATAGTGGGTTCTGAATGCTCTCTTCATTAGAAAGCAGGTAAGCTCACACACAATTTGTACAGAGAGAAAGTTGAGCTGGAGATATATAGAGAAAGACATAGTGCAGAATAACACAACTGCTAGTATGACCACACATGCTTTCGTGCTCTCTTTTAAACTCCTACTCTTATACACACAGAAACACAGGCTCATCAAAAACTACCAGTATGAGTTGGGAAAGTGCTGCTCTTGTAAAAGATTCAAACTCCAACATGCTGAATCACAAGAGACTGGAAAGGAAGGGAAGGAAATAGTGCACAAAGAGCTCTTACATCCAAAAATCTCCAATTTCCTGAAGTTCCAGCACTGAAACATTGACTGACATGACTTTCTTAACTTACTTTTGTTCATTCTTTCTCCACAGAGTTTGAATACTATCCTGAATATATTGGGTCTTGCACCAAACATATTGGCTTGTGCATCAAACAATTTTTTTCCCATATTTCTGGACACTGCACAGCTTGTTGCCTTCAAGGAAAAATAAGGAAAAACGTCTGTAGTGAAATCTGCTAATACTAATATATTGTGGATCTTTTTTTGATTCCACATTTTTGAAATGAAATGAAAACATTATTTTGTCCATTTCATCAAGCTGTTTCATGAACAGTCATCAACAGGAAACACATTACTTGAACATTCCTAACTCCAAACTCAAATTCTGAAGATTAAATTCTTGAATGGTATTATTTCATAATAAGGTTGACAAAGAACTCGACTTTAGCTTTGACGATACTGTCATAATTATTTGCAATATCCACCTTTAAAACGCATTATCAGACTATTTGTGTTTTCTCACAATTTTTTTCCCCTACAGACATCAATGACAACCAATTCAAAGTAATTCCAAAAAAAGAGACATTTTCCTTAAAGAACTAATGTGATTTTTTTTGTGCAGAGGTATCTGAAAAAACTGTATACACACACACAGATTTTTTTTATTACATTTTATGAATGACAGAAGGGTCCTCAATTATTTTAAGCCTTGCTAACTTTTTAAAAATATCCTCTTTCATCTTCGTTATATGCTACCTGACAAAATCTCAGTTGTAAGAGCAACAAATAATAACTTGACTTCTAGTTGATCATTTGAAAAAGTGGCAGAAGGTAGATTTTTCTGATGAATCATCTGTTGAATTGTCTCACAATAATCACAAATACTACAGACGACCTATAGGACCCCTCATGGACCCAAGATTCTCAAAGAAATTAGTCAAGTTTGGTGAAGGAAAAATCATGGTTTGGGATTACATTCAGTATGGGGGCGTGCGGGAGATTTGCAGAGTGGATGGCAACATCAACAGCCTGAGGAATCAAGGCATTTGTGCTGCCCATTACACTAGCAATTCACAGGAGAGGGCAAATTCTTCAGCAGGATAGTGCTCCTTCTCATACTTCAGCCTTCACATTGAAGTTCCTGAAAGCTAAGAAGGTCAAGGTGCTCCAGGATAGGCCAGCCCAGTCACCAGACATGAACATTACTGAAGATGAATCCAAAAAATGTTGATGAACTCTGGGAGTCCTGCAAGAATGTTTTCTTTGCCATTCCAGATGACTTTAGTAATAAATTATTTGAGTCATTGCAGAGATAAATTGCAGAGTATAAATGCAGTCCTCCAAGCTCATGGCAGTCATACACAATATGAATTCTTTTTCCACTGCACCATGACTTTATATTTTGTACTGTACATTATTTCTGTTAAGGAACAATTCTTTTGTCTAAGCAAAGTCAGACCTTACTGTCCTAATTAAATAAATAAAAATCAAGGCATGATCATATTTTATTCAGGTAAAATGAGCGTAATCTAGAGGCCTTTGCCTTTAATGTTAGCCACTTCTGATACCAAATGATTAACTAGAAGTCAAGTTATTATTTACTGTTCCTAAAACATGGATAGGCAACAAGACTTTTGTCATGTAGTGCATACACTAGGTGAGTAAATGACAGCAGAATTTGCATTGTTGCATGAACTAAGGACTCTTCTATTATGTAAACAAAAGTAATAGTTGAACATTAGAAAACACCAACTTGACTTTTTTACACCATGGTTTATAAAGGTTTACAGTAACGCTTGAGTGCCCTCTTTTTAATAAAATGAAGACTGTGGGATTGATAAGTGTCTGATGAGGTTCCAGCTAAAGAGAAGTGTCGAACACTTGACCTTGTATTGAGTAACTGAACAGCAGGTAAACTCACAGCATTTCCTTTAAACTCGATCAAATAAAGCACACAGAACCAGCCTGATAACATTCAGTCTAAGAGAAAGAGGAAAGAAAAGCGAGAAAAGAGTAAGAGCTACATATAATGACTGAAAGCGGAGCAGTTACTGTTCAAAAGATCAGATTTTTAAATTATATAGACTATATACAGCTTAATAGATTTATTTTGCGGCCTCAGATTCCACATGGACTATTCCAGAACGAGAAAATAAAATGGCTTCACTCAGATAGAAAGCATGACATATTTTTGCTGTTTGTTTCCTGTGCTTTCTTTTGCTCTCAGATCGCTATTTGTGTCTGTTTAGTGGAAAAATTGTGATGAATGCAGTTTCCCAGTCCTGATTTAAAATCCCATTAGGTTGTAATTATGCTGGGTGAAAGTCCAGATCATTTTGGAGAGTTGAGGCGATGCTTTCAAACAGAGATTCATCTTTTATTTTGCTGAACGAGCCTCTTAACAAAGTTTAGATGCAAGCCATACATGTATTATGCTAATTTTAACGCTGAATTAATCAGTCAAAACACAAAGCTGCAAGGGTTTCAGTAAATTATCCACATTTGCGCTCGGTAAAAGATATACAGAGACTGCACCCAGGACTACACGGAGGGCAAATGAACGTACTGACTGACAGGTGTAACATGAGAGGTGATGCTGAACCTGGCAGGCCGAGCAATGGGAATGTCGCTCCTGTCACTGCAAGAACACCGGCAAAAACACGGATGTCACCGGGAGGGAAGACACCTTGTCAGAACGACGGCGCAAACCCATTAAAAAGCCCTGGAATATTATGACACCGAATATTCTGCTGTATTCCTTCTTTCAGGTTGCAGCAAGGACGCTTCGATCTGTCCATCACTGCTGGTGTGAAGGTGTGTATCATACAGCGTTTTCTTATAATACCCTCAGCATAGCAATGGAACTCTGGCTGAGAATCCTATAGCAGTAAAATGCGTTGTAAAGCATTGAAATTGTGCTTAATCTTTCATTGAAAAGTGCAATGTAGTAGAAATCTGCCTTTCAGAACATTCAGAATTTAAAAACAAGAGAGAAATTCTCCAAACGAAGATGACAAAAAAAGTTGGAAATCTATATACATACTATAATGGCAGGAGTCAATGGCAGTATGGACAATCGCACAGGGGAAATACGTACTGTGGTCAGATGAATCAGTATTTCAGGTATTGTTTTCGAAGAAAAGGATTGTCCAGATTGGTACTAGAAACAAGTCCGAAGGCCAGGGATCATCACGGTATGGGGTTGTGTCAGTGCCCTTGAGAAAGGTAACTTGAACTTCTGTGATAGTGATGCGATTAATACTGAAAAATACATCGAGTTTTTGGAGCACAATATGCTGCCTTCTTTTCTAGGGACGCCCATGCATATTTCAAGACAATACAAAACTACATTCTGCACACATTACAAAGTCCTCGCTGCGGAGAAAGAGGATACAGGTACTTGGCTGGCCTGCCTGCAATCCTGACCTGTCTCCAATAGAGAATATGTGGCACATTTTAAAGCGATGACCCCGTATTGTTGCACACCTTAAGACTTGCTTGCAGGAAGAATGGGACAAAATTACACCTGAAACACTTCATCACTTGGTGTCTTCCGTCCTTTTAAGTGTTGTGAATGAAATGTGTTTCAAGAACCAAAATCGGAATGTGCTTTTAATAATAAAATGAAATAAAAATCATGAGGAACACATTAAATAATGTTTGTTGTATTGCCTACAATGAAATACAAGTCAAAGTAAATTCAGAAACCACTAGTAATCACTATATATATATATATATATATATATATATATATATAGTCGGAATTATTAGCCCCCATTTTTTCTCCCAATGTCTGTTTAACGGCGAGAAGATTTATTTAACACATTTCTGAACATAATAGTTTTAATAACTTATTTCTAATAACTGATTTATTTTATCTTAGACGTGAAGACAGTAAATAATATTTTACTAGATATTTTTCAAGACACTTCTACAGCTTAAAGTGACATTTAAAGGTTTAACTATAGGTTAATTAGGTTAACTAGGTGGAATAGGGTAATTATACAATTAAGTTATTGTATAATGATGGTTTGTTCTGTAGACTATCGGAAAAAAATTTGCTTAAAGGGGCTTATAATTTTGACTTTAAAATGGGTTTTAAAAAATAAAAAAATGCTTTTATTTTAGTTGAAATAAAACAAACAAGAGTTTCTCCTAAATAAAAAAATATAATCAGACACACTGTGAAAATTTCCTTGTTCTGTTTAACCATCCTTAAGGGGGTCACACTGGATGACCCACGCACATGACGGTTAGAAGTAACACACATTGGACGTGCACATTCGCATGTTATTTAAAATTAAACTATTCAGATGGCGCTCTGTGGTGCAGCAGAAATATAATCCTGAGTCGTAACTGGGCACCTCACACAGCCGCTGACTTGCTGTACCAGTGTACGAACCTTGATTGAAACCTATGTTTACAATTCTAAAATGCATGGCACTAGTCTTGAATTATTACGATGGTCTTGCTGCGGACAGTTACAACCATTTTTGCATCCTTGTTGGAACTCACACTGCTAGCAATTGAAGATCTATGTAATTTGGCAAGCTGAATACGTTCTATATAGTACAGGAGTCACGGAGGAGATTGATTGACAATGGTCTACAGCCAATCAGGATGCAGAACACAATGTACTGTGTTAAAAAAAAAAAAAAAGCATGACAAATTGCACACAAAAAAAAGGCCGCAAAAGGTGAACCATGTTATAGCGGACCTTTTTTAATGTGAGAAGTGTAACAAGGACCCCCCAAAATAAAGTGTTACTTAATACAACAGCAATAATAAAATAAACATTTGATAATAATATTAAAGTCCATTTTGAAGAATAAAAGTAACATTTTAAGTACGACTAAAGAACAAATATAACTCAATAACTAAAATAAACCCAGAAAACCTCAAACAGGAATAAGCATGTCATTATTCAAGACAACAGTACAAATGAAAAAAATGAGTTTCCTTCACTTCACTCTGAGGACTCAACTCTTGTAAACCAGGTCAGAATCTCTGGGTTTTCTGAACACAACAGACTGAAGCTTTTATGGATACGGCATGCTGGGTGAGACAGAAACAGAAAAGAGGAGAAGAAAGAAAGAAACGAGGACGAGACGGCCCTCTCATCACACTGTAGTAAAAAGAATAGCAGGTGGTCTTCTCGTCAGGTGTAGACCGAAGGCTATACAACTAATGCATGTGGGTGTATATTCCCCAGAGAGAAGCTTGGCCGTGTTTCTCCGTGAACCGTGAGAGAGACAGACCTGTGCAGTTGCCATCAGCAATCCTGTCAGTGCAGCCATTCAGCAGGGCAGGCATGCAAAGAACAGACAATGTGCTCACCATTACATTAGAGTACAATAATGAAAGGAGCCAGCCATATTTCTGCTCTCCCACAGGACCTGCAGCGAGGAGAATGTGGGTACGCTGAACTCAGAGCAGCAAATAAATCCCCTATTGTAGATGAACTGCCATTCATTCAATTGTACACATCCCTGTGTGTTTTCTTGACTAATTTGCCCTGCTGGGTTACCAAAACCATCCACAGGACAGTGTGTGCTATTAGATGATTACAAATAAAAACTCTGCCATCATTTATTCACCCTCAACTTGTTTTAAACCTGAAACCGTTATCCATCGACTTCCATAGTATTACTATATATTCCTCTTAAGAGTGTCAACATTCTTCAAAATATCTTAATTTGCGTTAAACAGAAAAAAAAAAAAAAAATAATAATAATAATAATAATAATAATAATACTCTTTTAAAGATTTGAAGCCACATTGTCATTTTGGGGGGTGAACTATTCCTTTAAGCTACACAAGCTTTGCACACTTGTTGCGTTTTGAAATTCATATGTGCTGTATTTCCAGTCCGTCTCATGGGGAGCTAAAGCGGGAATTAGCACAACTCTCTTCAGCAGCCTTTTCTCTTCCAGATCAAATGCTGTCATTATGCAGTCTGCTAACATTTAGAAGAGAATCTTGTTGAAATGTTTTAAGCGCAGGCATTTGAAGGTAACTCAAGTCCCCCTTGGAGAAACGAGGACTGTTAATGCGGCAAAAACAATCAGGCTTCTTAAATACACTTCTGTCCAAATGTTTGGAAACAAAGACTTTTAAAATGTTTTTTTCTACAATAAGAAAACCTTGCACAAAGGTTTGTTGAAGATTTCGTAAAAAAATACTTTACTCAGAGGCCAAAAAAAGTTCAAAATGCTCAATCCAAAGACAGCATATTTTTAGTCAACCTCTCAGTAGTTCTTCAGCAACCCTCTGCCCTTCATCATTGTAAATTAATGTCAGCTGCTTCAATCCAACATTTACATTAGGATGATGAAGATGAAACCAGGGTGGACATTTCAGCAAGACTATGATCTAAAACACAGCCAAGGAAACTCACAAATGCTTTCAGAGAAAGAAAATGAAGCTGTAGAATGGCCCAGTCAATCACCTGACTTGAATCCAAAAGAAAATACAAATTACAGATCAGATTTGATGTGACAATTGATGACAATTTATGTGACTTCATTCTCCATATGAGAGGCGTCTTTAAGCTGCCATCATTAAAAAAGCCGTTTATATAAAGTATTAAACACGTTTCAATAGTTCAGTACTTTCTCCTTTTGTCATTTCTGTGTTTTTACACATAACACTTTTTTATATTTGGTTTCTAATGTTTGTATTGTTTGGGTTTTTACCAAAATCTTGTTCAGCATCTTCAGAATATTATTCCCAGGAAAAAAAACATGACATTTTCAATGCTTTTCCAGAACTTTCAAGTACATTTTCATGACGTAATGTTTCATGTAATGTCTACATGGTACATAAAAAGAAAAACAATGATGTTAAAATTTATTACAGCATATCATAGAACACGCAACAATCTATTTTGATTAAATTAAGTTTTTATATTTAGATTATACTTTGATAATGCTTACACAGCACTAACAATGTGAGAGCAAGTTTTTGGCCAAGGACAGAAAAGAAGTAAAGACAACTAACCTTTATTCAAGATAGGGCTACACAATATATTGTTTCAGCATCAACATCGCAATGTGCGTATCCGCAATAGTCACATTGCTGGATATGCAATGCTGTGATTATAATTTAATATAGAGTTTAATGATAATGGAGGAAAAGTTTATCATCTGCATGCATTTTAAAGAGATTTTCATTACAGCCTTCACTTGTTTCAAACATTTTCTTTTTATTTAAATGAACACAAAAAGAATATAATTTAATATCTCCTATAGTATTGAAACAAGTGAAGGGTGAGTAAATAGTAAGTACATTTTAATCTTTGAGTAAACTGTCCCTTAAAGGCCTGTGACTCTGTGACATTACAATATTCAAAATTTTAAAACATCCGATAACAAGAATTATTTTGTCACTTAAATCGATTAAATAATACACAATAAAGACTATGCAGTGTTGATTATTCAATATCTGTACCTGAATAGTGAATACCTGCAAACTATAATTGACTTTTATCTTTACTATATTTTATTTATTTATGCTTGTAATTTTTTTGTTATATATTACTGGAGATTCACTCGTCTACAAAATCCCCCAATCAATTCAAATAAACCTGTTAAATCATCTGGTGAAATTGTTTTCACATCGCAATATACATCACAGAAATACATAATATCATAATGTCAGATTTTTTTCCAATATCGTGCAGCCCTAATTCTAATATACAGATATTTGTTAACTAATGACTTTTCCAAAACTTTGTGGATTTTTCCAAAGCTTTTCCAGGCCTGGAAAATGCCATTTTTAAAATTCCAGGACTCTGAACCTGGTTTGTCTGATCGTTGTATCGTATTGCTTTCTCACTACAATCGATAAACTCCATAGGTTGTTTTAATCGAGCCGGGACCACCTCATTGTTTTGGTGTGGATCAGATTGCGATTGCGGCTTCCACATATGGCAAATGAACTGAGTTAACTTGGCTAATAAGCCGGGTTCCAAAGCAAATGTCTAGGGGTGAAAGCACTCATAAAAAAACACACAAAAACACGAATGAACACACACAAAATAAACTAAATAGAACTCAATAAGTAAATAACACAAATTAAAATCCCCAAATTTCTTCAAGATCAAAAAAGTAAGGAAGGAAATGATAAAGACTTGACAAAATATTAAATATAAACACTATTAGTTAGGGCTGCCTGTTATTAAGCAGACACTTTTCACCCAAAAGCATCTCTCATTACATCACACTGAATCTCCCTACAGCAATCTGAGACCTGTATCTGCCCCGCTGACTACTACAAATGGCCCCTTAAACACATATCTGAGACTCGGGTCTCCACCGGGTGTCTGCGGCTAGTGAAAACCCTCACCCTATAACACCGCCAAATTTGTACAAAGGGAATATTTCTTGACAAAGAAGTAAGTGATTGCGCTGATCAAAAGCTCTTTGATATTCAAATCATCTGGGTCAAGCAAGCGTTGGCTTTCTCATTGCGAGTCTGTGGAGCGTTTGCTGAGACAAAGCACTGTGCTTTAAAAGACCGAGGAACATGATGTACGCGCAGAATTCATTTGAATGCATTTGCACAAGGCTGGAGTTGAGTTAATGACTTAAGATCACACATGGGAGTCTCGTGGTGGAAAACGACCATGCAGAATGAATGTGCTGACGATGAAATGTGCAGATCTCTCCAAAAATGTGTAAAGAATGTGGAGACTATCGAAATCTTTGGGCCATGCCTTGACCCTCTTTTTGCCCTTTCTTTGGCTCTATGTGTGCGGGTAGCAGTGTGTTTCTAATGAACATAGCTGTCGCTCGGCAGGTTTCTGATTACTGCATAACTGCTTTCAATTAGTGCTGAGCACATTAGCATTGCCAGCATGAGTCACGCTGGGTCCAATCCTCCTTCCATTGCTCTCTCTCTCTCACTCTCTCTCTCCTCTTCCCCCTTACAGTTTGAAACATTTTAATGGAAGGCCCTAAAACCTGCGATAAAGGTACATTATGCTCATCAAGTCAAGTCTAATCTTCAAAATATCTGTGCAAAGTGGAGTGAAGTTGAGTCAAGGCACTTTGGGTTTAAATTTGGATGCTTCGCGATTACATTTATTAATTTTCCACATGCTTTTATTCAATTGAAAGTCACTAAGTCACTCATTATAAGAAAGTGGTCTATTTCATAGTTATGTTCTTTTCTGTTCAATTTCTTGCACACAACTGATGAAAAATATACAAATAGGAGAAAAAACAGTTGATAAACGATACCTATTTGAACTGTATTATACTGCACAACATTCAAGTCTATAAAAGTACTTGTTTTCAAATCACTGAGTTTTCATTTCACAACAGTCTTTAAAAAAGAAGTATTTACTTGTTTGTATCTTGAAAATATTTTATTATCCGGAATCATAAAATTTATAAAAAAAAATTAAATGTATTTACAGAGGGGGAAATAAGTATTCAAGACGTTATGCTTTTTCCCTGGGAATAATATTTCTAAAGGACCAGTTGAAATGGAATTGAACCAGATATTAGTAAAAACCCAAACAATACAAGCATAAAAATAAAACAAAACAAAAGAAATCTAAAAGAAAATTGTTGTTTAATAACAGTAGCATGACACAAGGAGAAAGCAATTTTGAAACGTATTTAATACCTTCTATAAAAGATTTTTTCGGTGATGGCAGCATAAAGAAACCTCTGATATGGAGAATGAAGTCACGTGAATTGCTCAGGTGTGAGTTTTTCAAAGACTTTAATAGAGTGTAAAAACCTTGATGGTTATGTGGGTCTCATCTATCAAATCTGAGCTTTATTTTGTATTTTCTATAGGATTTGGGTCAGGTGATTGGCTGGGCCATTCTTTTTTTTTCTCTGAAACTATTTGAGAGTTTTCTTGACTGTGTTTTGGAAAAGTATGGAGTGAAGCAGCTAATATTAATTTCCAATGATGAAGTGCAGAGGGATGCTGAAGAACTACTGAGAGACTTCAGCTGCTGGCTTTCTACACCTCCCTTTCTTCATGTGTTGAATACTTTTTCCCTGCGTCATTTCATTTTATTGAACATAACTTAATTTGAAAGCTAATTAGATTTAGTTTCTTTTTATATGTGTATTTCTTTGGTTGTTACCAACATCAGGTAAAAAATTCAAGTCAACAACACCTTTAGAATTAAGAAAAATATGTATGTTTACTGAGAAATACTTATTTCCCCCGCTCTATTTGAGACCATTTTCTTTCTTTCTAGATTTACAAAGTATAGTTATGTGTTTTGGCCGTCGCAGTGGCGCTGTAGGTAGTGCTGTTGCCTCACAGCAAAAAGGTCAGTTGCCGTTTCTGTGTGGAGTTTGCATATTCTCCCTGCGTTCGTAGGGTTTCCTCCGGGTGCTCCGGTTGACCCCACTGTCTAAAGACATGCAGTACAGGTGAATTGGGTTGGCTAAATTTTCCGTAGTGTGTGAGTGTGAATGAGTGTCTATGGATGTTTCCCAGAGATGGGTTGCAGCTGGAAGGGCATCCGCTATGTAAAAACTTGTGCTGGATAAGTTGATGGTTCATTCCGCTGTGGCGACCCCGGATTAATAAAGGGACTAAGCCGAAAAGAAAATGAATGAATGAGTTATGTGTTTGAGAAAAACATAATCTTGGTTTATTCTGTAAACTAATGATATCATTTCTTCAAAATTAAAGTAAAATTGTTAGCATTTTTTTACATCAAATTTCAAAATATATTTTAATAGAAAAAAGTCCCTTTATGTAGTAATACTAGTATTTTTTTAACCTTGGAGTTAATTTGTATTTCTCTTTTAGATATTTTTGGTCATATACTGCATCCAAGAATTCAAGAAAAACAAACTCACAATTACTGTACAGAATTATGCACCATAACGCCCTGTACAGTACAATGAACAAGTGAGCGAGAGGGGGAGGGAGAGGGAGAGAGAGAGAGAGCGAGAGAGAGATAAAGAAGGGATAAGCTAATTCAGGCTGGCTTGATGACATGGAGCAGAAGTATACTGACTCTAGGCTTTATAATCACTCCCCAGGAGACTGCACAACACTTACTAGTGTGACAGAGAGAGAGAGAGAGAGAGAGAGAGAGAGGGAGAGAGAGAGTTATGAACACACTGCCATCCTACACACACACACACACAAAACCAAACCATGTACAAAAGTGGAAGGCAAATATACAAGCACACACGCACGCACATACATCACCATCAATGTTGACACATTCACAACTAACACCAACATAGGAAGGAGGACAAACATATACTGCAAATAGTCAAGTCTGCAGCAGTCAGTAGAGCAGGGCACGCGCGCGCGCACGCACGCACTCACGCACGCACGCACGCACGCACACACACACACAGAGCTTTAGACAATTGCAGATCCTAGAAACAGAGAGGGTCTTCTCTCACAGCCATGATCTTATGCAGCTCATTGTAAATAGATACGGATATGCTGCAAATAGTGTTCTGGTTCTAAAACAAATCACATTTGGGATTCATTCATTAAAATGAGCAGTTTCATGTTATTACTTTATGTACACAATGGCTGCGTCGGAATTCACATACTTCCACACTATATAGTACGCTATAAACAGTACGCGAACCAAGTAGTACGTCTGAATTCATAGAATTCGAAAAACAGTATGTGAGAAGTATCCGGAAGACCTACTATTTGAGATTCAGAAGTGCGCATTCGATGCATGCTACACTATTCCATGATGCCCCATGAGAGAATTCATAAATGAGAGTGAAGATGATGCTCTTGATGATGACAAAATGGCAGATGAAGTACGAGTTCTATTCATACTACTCACATTCATACTGTATAGAACGTACTTTTTTAACGGTCAAATTTCAAACACAGATATGTTTCTTTTGATTTATGTTTAAATAAAGAAACTTTTCAGCCCAGAGTGAGTAATTGTCAAAGCACAATCAAGTTTAATTAACTGAAAGGTAACTTAAACCAAAAATGTGAAGAAGGCATCAGGTTAAGTCTACATTAGATTGATATTTTGATGATATTTGGATCCCTCACCAAAAAATCTAAAACACATTTTTAGCTATTGAAAGGTCATATTGATGTTAAAAAAGTTCTTTGTGAAGCCATTAGTTGCAGTTAAAATTGTTTTTATTTTAAAAAGTATAAAACTGTATGCTGAATGTAAAATTATATGCTGAATTATAGCCGGCAGCTAGCTCTCTGCAACTCTCACACAGTCGCCCACTGAAGATAAGCAGAGCTGTGCCCAGTCAGTACCTGGATGAGAGACCACAAGGAAATGCTAGATTGCTGTCGGAAATGGTGTTATTGAGACCAGCAGGGGGCGCTCAACCTGCAGTCTGTGTGGGTCCAAATGCCCTGGTATTTTGATGAGGACTTTATACTGCTCAATGAGCGACGTCTTTTGGATGAGAAGTTAAACCGAGGTCCTGACACTGTGGTCGTTTGAAATCCCAGGATGTCCTTCGAAAAAGAATGCGATGGCAGCCAAATTGTGCCAGACCACACAACAGCTGATTGGTGGAGAGGAGACAGTGATAAAGCCAATTATGGTTTGGGATGGTTAGGAGGCTATGATGGACAGAGACCAGTGGGCAAATTTGGCCAGTATGCCAGCATTAAACCCATATTCTTTTTCGAAGGACATCCTGGGATTTCCTTCCTTCCTGGGACATTCATCTAGGTCAGGGGTGTCGAAACTACGGCCCGCGGGCCATCTGCGGCCCGCAATCAGTTTTGTGGCGGCCCGCGAGGCTTTTTATAAATATCAATAGAATCTGGCCCACTATACAAAAATGAACGTAATTCAATAAATAACCACCGGGCGTCGCTATCACATGCCTTCAATTAGGCAGCAGTTCCTGTTATGAAGTAAAACGAACCGAACAAACTGAGGGAAACATGATTCAGGGCTCGACAGACTGCCCGATGTCCCGGGGCCAGCGTGCGAGACGCTCAGGCCAGTGTACAGAATGTTACTGGCCCGATCGGGCCAGTGCTGCCTTGTCACAAAAGTTTGGCTGCGACTGTCTGTCAATTGCATGCAAATACAATCTTAGGGTCCTTTCACACATAGACGTTTGTTTCGGAATCTGTCTTGTTTCTCCCGTTAGCGCAGTTCGTTTGGCATTTGTGAATTCAGCAATCACGCTCGCATCTGCGCCAAATCAATCGGTCCGAGATTGCCTGAATGAGATGGTCTCTGCTCGATTAAGCCGATCGAGTGTAGTAACAAAACAAAACATTCCAACAAAATAACAACCCAGGCTATATCACAGTGTTTTATGATTGTGTAATAGCCATATATACGGCTATACGAAGAGAGAATGATAAAACGAGATGTCATTGTGCTTCATGTCTAATGCGAAAGTAAAAAGCATGCTGTAATATTACCGAGAGCTGTTTATGTGTTAGGAAAATTGACCGAAGTTACCATTGGATAATTTTTCCATATTTTAATCTTATATTACGTTGTATTAGGCCAATTGTTTTGTTGATTTCTGCACTGCCAGCTTGAAAGAAAGACCAACATTGATCTGCTTCATGATCTGATGCAGTCTCTGTTCATATGCTGTCTCTCTATAATTTAAGTCTATAATGCAGAATTCTAGCCAACGTTTCTTTGATAGATTGATTAATTCAGTAAATTATTAATTTCATCATAAATACAGCAAAATTGTGAAATGTTGCACTATAAAATAACTATTCAAAAGTAGCTTATCATTGAATTTAATCATTTTTAAAGATGAGTTTTCAGCTTCATTACTTCAGTCTTCAGAGTCACATGATCCTTCAGAGATCACTAATATTAATTATTATTGTTGTTGTTATTATTATTAATATTATTGTTATAAAAGCAATAATGTCTGGAATAATAATTTTATTTGAAACTGCATACAATAAGAAAGCAGTTATTTAAAATTTTAATAATTAATATTTAACAATTTAACATTTTTCTACATTTAATAAATGTAGCCTTTATGAACTGAATAATTTTCCTTTAAAAAAACATGAAAAAATTAATAAAACTGACCCCAAACTCTTGACCGGTACCGTGTATGTATATATGTATGTATGTATGTATATATGTATATATGTATATATATATATATATATATATATGTATATATATATATATATATATATATATATATATATATATATATATATATATATATATATATATATACACACACACATATATATATATATATATATATATATATATATATATATATATATATATATATACACACACACATATATATATATATATATATATTATATATATATATATACACACATATATATATATATATATATATATATATATATATATATGTGTGTGTGTATATATATATATATGTATGTGTGTATATATATATATATATATATATATATATATATATATATATATATATATATATATATATATATATATATATATATATAATATATGTGTATATATATATATATATATATATATATATATATATATATATATATATATATATATATATATATATATATATATATATATATATATATATATATATGTGTATATATATATATATGTGTGTATATATATATATATATATATATATATATATATGTGTATATATATATATATATGTGTGTATATATGTGTGTATATATATATATATATATATATATATATATATATATATATATATATATATATATATATATATATATATGTGTGTATATATATATATATATATATATATATATATATATATATATATATATATATATATATATATATATATATATATATGCGTGTCTGTGTGATGTATGTAAAATTTGGCCCGGGACAATGTTTTTTTTTTTTACATTTGGCCCTCGGCCCAAAAAGTTTGGACACCCCTGATCTAGGTGGATGCTGCACACTGGCGGTGGATAAGGAGATTTCCCCCAAATAATGTGTAAAGCAATTTGAGCGTCCAGAAAAGCGCTCTATTATTGTAAAGAATTATTATATATATGTTCTTTCATACATCGCAGTGCTTTCCGTAACCAGTGTGAAAGCCATACCAAAGCTTTTTTTTCAACTTATCATTTTGCCCGATTTTTATTTTTAGCCGAAAACCAAATATATTATGTTCTGTCAACAATACAGTGCATCCTGAACACATTTACATTTTTGTTTTGTTATCGTTAAGTTAGTTAAGAATAAGAAATATTCCTACAAAAGACAAATAATATTTGAAAAACTGGCTATAATATTACAGGTCGGTAATGGATGCAATTAGCATTTCGCTTCACAGCAAGAAGGTCTTGGGTTCAAGCCCCGACTGGACTAGATGGCATTTCTGAGTGTAGTTTGAATGTTCTTCGCGTATTGGTGTGGGTTTCCTCTGGGTGCTCCGGTTTCATGCACAGTCCAAAGACATCCAGTATAGGTAAATTGAATAAGCTAAATTGTCCGTAGTGTATGTGTGTGAATGAGAGTTTATGGGTGTTTCCCAGTGATGGGTTGCAGCTGGAAGGGCATTCGCTGCGTAAAACATGCTGGATAAGTTGGTGGTTCATTCAGCTGTGGCGACCCCAGTTTAATAAAGGGACTAAGCCGAAAAGAAAATGAATGAATAAACTGAACTTTAAGAAATCAATTAAATTTCTGGGCGACACGGTGGCTTAGTGGTTAGCACTGTCGCCTCACAACAAGAAGATCTTGAGCCCTGGCTGAACCAGCTGGCATTTCTGCCTTCAATTAGGCAGCAGTTCCTGTTATGAAGTAAAACGAACCGAACAAACTGAGGGAAACATGATTCAAGGCTCGACAGACTGCCCGATGTCCCGGGGCCAGCGTGCGAGACGCTCAGGCCAGTGTACAGAATGTTACTGGCCCGATCGGGCCAGTGCTGCCTTGTCACAAAAGTTTGGCTGCGACTGTCTGTCAATTGCATGCAAATACAATCTTAGGGTCCTTTCACACATAGACGTTTGTTTCGGAATCTGTCTTGTTTCTCCCGTTAGCGCAGTTCGTTTGGCATTTGTGAATTCAGCAATCACGCTCGCATCTGCGCCAAATCAATCGGTCCGAGATTGCCTGAATGAGATGGTCTCTGCTCGATTAAGCCGATCGAGTGTAGTAACAAAACAAAACATTCCAACAAAATAACAACCCAGGCTATATCACAGTGTTTTATGATTGTGTAATAGCCATATATACGGCTATACGAAGAGAGAATGATAAAACGAGATGTCATTGTGCTTCATGTCTAATGCGAAAGTAAAAAGCATGCTGTAATATTACCGAGAGCTGTTTATGTGTTAGGAAAATTGACCGAAGTTACCATTGGATAATTTTTCCATATTTTAATCTTATATTACGTTGTATTAGGCCAATTGTTTTGTTGATTTCTGCACTGCCAGCTTGAAAGAAAGACCAACATTGATCTGCTTCATGATCTGATGCAGTCTCTGTTCATATGCTGTCTCTCTATAATTTAAGTCTATAATGCAGAATTCTAGCCAACGTTTCTTTGATAGATTGATTAATTCAGTAAATTATTAATTTCATCATAAATACAGCAAAATTGTGAAATGTTGCACTATAAAATAACTATTCAAAAGTAGCTTATCATTGAATTTAATCATTTTTAAAGATGAGTTTTCAGCTTCATTACTTCAGTCTTCAGAGTCACATGATCCTTCAGAGATCACTAATATTAATTATTATTGTTGTTGTTATTATTATTAATATTATTGTTATAAAAGCAATAATGTCTGGAATAATAATTTATTTGAAACTGCATACAATAAGAAAGCAGTTATTTAAAATTTTAATAATTAATATTTAACAATTTAACATTTTTCTACATTTAATAAATGTAGCCTTTATGAACTGAATAATTTTCCTTTAAAAAAACATGAAAAAATTAATAAAACTGACCCCAAACTCTTGACCGGTACCGTGTATGTATATATGTATGTATATATATATATATATATATATATATATATATATATATATATGTGTGTGTGTATATATATATATATATATATATATATATATACACACACATATATATATATATATATATATATATATATATATATATATATATATATATATATACACACACACATATATATATATATATACACACACATATATATATATATATATATATATATATATATATATATATATATATATATATATATATATATATATGTGTATGTATATATATATATATATATATATATGTATATATATATATATATATATATATGTGTGTATATATATATATATATATATATATATATATATATATATATATATATATATATATATGTGTATATATATATATATATGTGTGTATATATATATATATATATATATATATATATATATATATATATATATATATATATATATATATATATATATATATATATATATATATATATATATATATATATGTGTGTATATATATATATATATATATATATATATATATATATATATATATATATATGCATGTCTGTGTGATGTATGTAAAATTTGGCCCGGGACAATGTTTTTTTTTTTTACATTTGGCCCTCGGCCCAAAAAGTTTGGACACCCCTGATCTAGGTGGATGCTGCACACTGGCGGTGGATAAGGAGATTTCCCCCAAATAATGTGTAAAGCAATTTGAGCGTCCAGAAAAGCGCTCTATTATTGTAAAGAATTATTATATATATGTTCTTTCATACATCGCAGTGCTTTCCGTAACCAGTGTGAAAGCCATACCAAAGCTTTTTTTTCAACTTATCATTTTGCCCGATTTTTATTTTAGCCGAAAACCAAATATATTATGTTCTGTCAACAATACAGTGCATCCTGAACACATTTACATTTTTGTTTTGTTATCGTTAAGTTAGTTAAGAATAAGAAATATTCCTACAAAAGACAAATAATATTTGAAAAACTGGCTATAATATTACAGGTCGGTAATGGATGCAATTAGCATTTCGCTTCACAGCAAGAAGGTCTTGGGTTCAAGCCCCGACTGGACTAGATGGCATTTCTGAGTGTAGTTTGAATGTTCTTCGCGTATTGGTGTGGGTTTCCTCTGGGTGCTCCGGTTTCATGCACAGTCCAAAGACATCCAGTATAGGTAAATTGAATAAGCTAAATTGTCCGTAGTGTATGTGTGTGAATGAGAGTTTATGGGTGTTTCCCAGTGATGGGTTGCAGCTGGAAGGGCATTCGCTGCGTAAAACATGCTGGATAAGTTGGTGGTTCATTCAGCTGTGGCGACCCCAGTTTAATAAAGGGACTAAGCCGAAAAGAAAATGAATGAATAAACTGAACTTTAAGAAATCAATTAAATTTCTGGGCGACACGGTGGCTTAGTGGTTAGCACTGTCGCCTCACAACAAGAAGATCTTGAGCCCTGGCTGAACCAGCTGGCATTTCTGTGTGTAGTTTGCATGTTCTCCTTGTGTTGGCGAGGGTTTCCCCTGGATGTTGCATGTGCTATCGGTAAACTGAATAAACTAAATTGTCCGTAATGTATGTGCATTAATGGGTGTGTATGGATGTTTTCCAGTACTGGGTTGCAGCTGAAAGGGCATCCGCATACAGATAAGTTGGTGGTTCATTCCTCTGTGGCGACCCCTGATAAATAAAGGGATTAAGCTGAAGGAAAATGAATGAATGTTCTTTTATACAGTATGTTTTATGCCAACTCACGGAATTCAATTCAGAGAGCAAATTGACCTTAAATAAAACAGGATACAGCAAAATGTGACTATATATAGGTAGATTCAGACCCTTTCCTTTTGTAGTTAATTGGAGAGGGATTACATATCTCCTGCTGAAGTTTACCATGAGCACAGAAAACAACAACTATTTTTCAGTCTCAGAGGAGAAAGAGACAGGCATGGTGGGTGTGGATATTTGCTTTTTCACGGAGGTAAACCTCAGACTAAGAGAAGAGCACTCAAGCCTTTACATTACACTCCATCCAGATACCATTATAGGAAAAAAATGGAGGAATGGAAAAAGAGATGGAAGGTTTCAGATCATCACGAATGGATTTTTACAGGTGGACGGATGAATGCCCGAGTAGATGGGTGTATGAATAGACGGATCAATATAAGGAATGGAAAGTACATTGCACAGGCCAATAATAATGTACAGAAAACAGGTTTTGTTCTTTGCAATCCAAAGAAAGGACCACGAGGCTGGACTCCGTTAATACAACTTTGTATTAATAATTTGGTTTCATGCAAGTATTTATGTGTGTAGAGAGAGCGCTTCCTCAGGGAGGTTTTTGGTAGAACTAAATTAGCCTGTACAATTAAGAAATGTGTGCTGAGAGTCAAGGGAGTGATTTCAGCTCCCTCATCGCACACAGAGTCTTAAGCATGAGGGCTTGACCCCACTACATGCTCCATTCACTAAACACGCTAAGCCACTCATTAACTAACCACAGTGGGGCCTCTGTCACACAAACACACGCCGCAGAATATCAAACCGAAAACTATTAGGAAACACAATTCTCCTCCATTATTGTTTAAAATTGAACGGAATAATGAAAGCGCAGGTGCAGCGGTCGTGGTCTGAGGCGAGTGTTTACACTACGTTACATGCAGTTCATTCTTCATTGAGGCTTTTACGGAAGAAAACGCAATCGGGGCAGCCAATTAATCTTGCTTTGATTAGGTTATAATGAGAGTTCACTGCCATCTCCAGTCCGGGTCACTTGTTTTTGCTTTGGTGGCCTGATCGCAAATTAGCAGCTAGGGAACTTTTGTCTTCTTTCTGGCCTATGGAGAATGCAAACTTTCACAATTAAGAGTTTA
Organism: Danio aesculapii; assembly: GCF_903798145.1. Lineage (NCBI taxonomy): Eukaryota > Metazoa > Chordata > Actinopteri > Cypriniformes > Danionidae > Danio > Danio aesculapii. The sequence continues at coordinate 32,439,105 of NC_079445.1, read as the reverse complement.
ATTGTTCACTCATGTTCTCACCCAGCTGTAAATGCAATAATAAACAAAGATACACGGAGACCACAACATGACTGGATATCTTACAGAATATGACAGAGATTCTAAACATTGAGACAATCGGGAAACTATGAGAACTCATGCAATGTACTGCTGTTCAAAATTTCAGGTGAGTAAGATTTAGTAATGTTTTAAAAGCTTGCCAAGGCTATTGTGAACTATCATTACAAGGTTAAATAACTATTTAGATTTTATAATATTTTTCAATGTGATTTGTCTGGGGATGCACCAAAATGAAAACTCTTGGCTGAAACCGAAAACCGAAAAAGAGGAACTCAAGGCCAAAAACCGAAACCCTGAAATAAATGATGCCAATTATTAGTACAATTGCATTTATGACTGTGTACTTTATGATTAACTTTACTAAAATCAAGGCACTGCAATTGCATTAATTAATATTAAAGTCTAAAGAATAAATCAATCACAAATTATGAAAATATTTATTTAGTACTGAAGTGTGTTATTACTTCTGCAAATCACGACATGGATAACATCTAGATGTTGAGTTTGACGTATGAGAAGGGCCACACAGAATCTGTGCACGCAGAATTCCGCAGATTTTTAGCCCACCATTAATTCTGTTTATTTACTTGTGTAAATCTATATTTATTCAGTTTTTTTTATTAATTACAGTAATATTATTGACTAATATGAAAATGTTCATCTGATTTATGTACAATGCAGTTTGTAAAGGAATATTTTCTGTCTTTCATCAGATATATTATATGAGAGACTTGCTTTGTTTACCAAATAAAGTGAATCTAATTGGATTTGTATTTTAAACATTAAATAAAAGTTATAAAGATTTAATTTTTTTATTTCACATATTTCACATGTATTCCGTCTGGCCCTACGTATGACTGACAATTTGAGAAAGAGTCAGTGCATAAATTAACATTTTTGTATATAATAGCCTACGTCAGAACAGAATACGGCACTTTTTAATGGATTTCACTGAACATATCAGACAACGAGGGTGTATGCTCCTCACTCTTGTGCACAGAGACAAGTCTTTTTCTATGCTCTGATTTCCCTCTCCTGTGCGTGCGCTCTCCGTCTCCCGTGGGTTCTCCGCATCCATCGCGGTCTGGATCATTTCACGTACACGCTGCTTTATTTCCACATCCAAGTAATGATCTTTATATCACGGAATAGGGACACTGCACACATGCTGCTTCAGAAATCACGTGCAGGTCGTGGTTTCTGTTTGCGTCATAACAGCATACTGTTTCGGCCATGTCATTTCGCTGAAAAAAATCTTTTGACCGAAAACCGAAAATGCACTTTTGGGCCATTTATTTTGGGCCATTTTGCCAGAATATTCAGTGCATCCCTAGATTTGTCTTTGATGACGAACATGCATTTTCAGGCTTCAGTCTCACATGATCATTAAGATTCATTTTAATGTGGCGATTTGGAGCTCAAAAAACATTTATTACAGTGATCCCTAGCTATATTAGGGTTCACCCTTTCGCGGCCTCGCAGCTTTGCTGATTTTTTAGTGCAATTTGACATGTTTTTTTTCCCAGCGCATTGTTTACTGTGTCCTGATTGGCTGTAGACCATTGTAAATCAATCTCCTCCGTGCTGTGTCTCCTGTACAATAAAGAATGCACTGCTAAACTTACAAAAATCTTTGATCGCTAACAGTGGGACTCTGACGTGCTGTACAAACCCGACAATGTGAACAAAACATTCTGCACCATCAGAGGCACCAGCGGTAGCACCCAAAAGACAGAGGAAGATGCAAACCATCGCACAAAAAGTTGGACTTCTAGACATGCTAAAGGAAGGGAGAAGTTACGTGGCTGTAGGGCGCCCTTACGGAATAAATGAATCTTTGGTTCGTTACATAAAGAAGAAGGAAAATAACGTAAAAGTTTAAACAAGAGAGAAAAGTGTGAAAATGTTAAAGACTGTGTGAGAAAAGTGTATAGTGAATTTTTTACAGCCTTAAAGCGACTATAATAATTGTAAACAATAAAGCTGACCTATTTTTTTGTTATTTTAAGAACTAGCACAATTATTGGGGGACTACTGTATATTTATTATTATTGTTATAGCTTATACAAAATGCATAGAGAACATAAATAAACTTGTTAGTATTTTAATATAGGTTAAAGAATGTAATTAATGTTAGATCCCTGATGTTAATTGTCTAGGAGTGTGAGCAACAGTGTAAAGTTTAAAGTTGGTTGGGGTGAGTGTGGATCAGTCTCCTGCCTTCACGACAACACACCAATTTCAATTAAAGAATTTAATAACAAAAATGTACAATGAGAAAACAAAACTTGGAAGCAAAAATAGGCTTCAGGAGGGGGAAAAGCTAAAACAACAAACAAAAGAACACTCTAGCTAGTTAGTACCGTATACAGTTGAAATCAGAATTATTAGCCCCCCTGAATTATTAGGCCCCCTCTGTTTATTTTTTTTCCCGTTTTCTGTTTAACTAAGAGATTTTTTTAAACACATTTCTACACGTAATAGTTTTAATAACTCATCTCTAATAACTGATTTATTTTATCTTTGCCATGATGACAGTAAATGATATTTGACTAGAGAAACTAGAAATAAGGACACTTCTATACAGCTTAAAGTGACATTTAAAGGCTTAACTAGGTTAATTAGGTTAACTAGGCAGGTTAGGGTAATAAGACAAGTTAATGTTTAACGATGCTTTGTTCTGTAGACTATCGAAAAAAAAAATAGCTTAAAGAAGCTAATAATTTTGTCCTTAAAATGGTGTTTAAAAATTAAAACTGCTTTTATTCTAGCCGAAATAAAACAAATAAGACTTTCTCCAGAAGAAAAAATTATTATCAGACATGCAGTGAAAATTTCTTTGCTCTGTTAAATATAATTTGGGAAATATTTAAAAAAGAGAAAAAAATTCAAAGGGGGCCTAATAATTCTGACTTCAGCTCTATTGTTCCTTATTAGTTCATGCAAGTTGGTAGTTAGCTTTGTCTAGGTAAATTAAAACTATAAAGTGAATTTTTTAGTATTTTATTTAATTGTAAAAATAGAAGACATAATCACTAATATACATACAACAATAACATCAAATCCAATTATCAGCAACAGCAAAAACAAACAAACAAACTCTAAGAGCAGCCAATATTGCAGAAATGTATTGTGCACCCTTACTAAAACATGAACCTAGTCCTTACATTCCTTAATGTCTCCATGAACTGTGAACAAGAAATCAACAAAAACCTGAAAATCTGAACACCACATGATCAAAGCAATAAGTTACCTAAAAACGAAACCTCTGTCATCATACATTCCCCCTCATTCTTCAACAAAGTACTTGAAAAGGCATTCTGAAAAAGGTTTTAACTACTTCTCCCCATACAATGCAAGTCCACGGGCTCCAATGTTGTTCCACACCCTCAGATCATCACGAACAAGTCTCTCTCTTCCATGATCAGAACAGTGCTGTCAACTTATTGACAAAGGACATGACTCTCCTGCACTATTTCTATTACAAAAAAGAAAGGTGAGAGCAGAGCCTGTCAGAGTAACCCGTTCATGTGTCTGCATCCCGATGAACCCTGTTTCACACTGGCACTGACAGCTGACCTTTGTCACGGTCAGGACAGTGATTTGCCCTTTGCCATGCCAACGAAGGCCAGACATCCCACCCCGTGGCTCCTCTGATCATGTCAGTGTCAATGAGGTCACTGTGGACACCCAACCCTCAACTCTCGACAGGAGCGCAGGTGTTTTCCAGAGCTTCAGAAGGAATGCGAAACACGCCGTCGGTATAATAATATCAGAGCAGCAGAGGAGTGACAGTGTAACCTGTGAGACGGTGTTACTGACAGGGCTGTTGATGTAGCTGGCAGGAACAAACTGGCTTTCTCCCCGAGGAGCTGTCACCGCTTTTAGCCAAATATATCAGAATGGCATTACTGATCCACAAAACACCAGCTTGGACGGGTCCCTACAGAGGGACGCAACGCTTTCACCGCGTCTCTGTTTCTAATGTACATATAAATGCTCACCTTGCGTCGCACACTTATCAAACAAAAAAAACAATTTCAGCTAATTCCCAGATGGCGCCGCCTACTCCCTCCCATTCTCTTAGCTACTGTCAACAGCCCATTGCCTCCGAGAGTCGGTGTCACTTCCTGTTTGTCTCAGCGCCGCCGTCCCCACCACTGGGGCTCCTGGCGGGGAAGTGGGCAGGAGCCATCAGAGGCATAACAGATCTCCACAGAAACACGGGCTGATTGATGGCTGAACCTGCTTACCTTGGGTTGCTGACTGACAGCGACAGAGCAGGAGAGGCTTTTACTGACATTTGTCATAAATCAACTACAATTTCATCAGAGAGAGCGAAAACGAGAGATAGAGGGGCCTGTCATCCCAGCCATCTGTTATCACTCTGCACTTCACATTTCTCTCTCCATCCTCCTCCTCTTCCTCTATACGAAAACACGTGAATGAAGAGAATGCACTGTTCGCTGCCAGATGTTGCGTGATGTGATGTCGGTGTGGGTCAGGAGGTTGTGCTTTCTGGTTTCTACATGAAGTTAAATTTGACCCATTTTATTTCTTAAAGGGGAACTCCATCACAGAAATTAAGGGTGCTTTCACACCTGTGGTTCGGTTAATTTGGTCCAGACCAAGGGCAAAAAATGATACATTGTAGTATTTCTCTGCCGTTTTGGGTCCTTTTCACACCACACTCATTTCTTTTGTCCGAACCAGTTGAAAAGAACCAAAATGCAGTCATGTGACAAAAATCCACATCACTCATTGGCCAGATGTTATTGAACGCATTTCCTAAACTGCTTTTCGATTGGTCAGAATTAACATGCGGGAAAATACCAATGGAACTCCTGCAAGACAACAAACCGAAAATGTCGCAAATGACACAAAATTTTGCTGCACTGGCTGATTGTATCCCTGGTCATAGTATACTATATAGTTCGTATACATATACTTTAGACAAACTATACATTTCGAGAATGAAGCGCATCTGCGGCTGGAAAACAATGTTTTAATGCATTGCAAATGGCAAAGGCGTTAGGAGGCGGCGTGAATTAATTTAGTTAAACTGTGACATGGTCATCTTACAAATATATTACCAATGATTAATCAGGTAATGTTTGTTTAAAACTGCTGGTAAAGTGTTGTCAACAAATATTTTTCCCCCAAACCCCTTAAAATGGGACAGCGCATCGGACTACACCAGCTGGATTAGTCCACTAGACGCAGTACTGTTTGCAGTTGGGTCCGTTTTAGTTCGGATCATGTTCTTACCAGAAACTAACTGCTCCAGAGTTCGTTTAAAAGCGTACCGAGACCCCATCTTCAAGTAGCTCTTTTTTGGTCCACTTTTGGTGCTACATTCACACCTGCCCAAACGAACCGCACCAAGAGGGAAAATTAACTTTAGCATGATTCAACCGAACTAAATAATGAGGTGTGAAAACACCCTAAAACATCAGTGAATATGTTATTATTGGCATAGTTTAGCCCAAATATAACCTTTGTCATCATTTACTCACCCTATACTAATAAGTATATATAATTTTTCTTTAATTGTACACAAAGGAATAGTTTTAAAGAAAGCTGGAAACATGTAACCATTGACTTCCATAGTATTTGTTTTTCCTCCATGGATGTCAATGGTGGCAGATTTTCATTCATTCATTCATTTTCTTTTAGGCTTATTTCCTTTATTAATCTGGGGTCGCCACAGCGGAATGAACTGCCAACTTATCCAGCGCATGTTCTAAGCAGCAGATACCGTTCCGGCTGCAACCCTTCTCTGGGAAACATCCATACACACTCATTCACACTCATACACTATGGACAATTTAGCCTATCCATTTTACATGTACCGCATGCCTTTGGACTGTGGGGGAAACCGGAGCACCTGGAGGAAACTCACGCGAACACGGGGAGAACATGCAAACTCCACACAGATACGCCAACTGACCCAGCCGAAGCTCGAACCAGCGACCTTCTTGCTGTGAGGCGACAGCACTACCTACTGCACCACTGCGTCGCCTTGCAGATTTTCAGCTTACTTCAAAAGATCTTTTGTGTTCAAAGGTCTGAAACCACATGAGGATGAGTAAACGGTGAGCTAAATTTCATTTTTGGGGAAGCTATCCTTTAAGCGACAGGAATTTAACACTTCAGATTGTCATGACTGAGGACAGGGTTTCTGCAGGTTTCACCAAGTTAAACATAAGACTTTAAGATATTTTTAAGATTAGGAATTAAATTTTAGACTTATACTGTGCTAAATGCTAAGGATTTTTCTCAAATATGCCAGCTGGAAAGGATTTTCTCTTGCCCTATCTAAAAATGATTATTATTTAAAACATTTAATAATACAATAACAATAATTCAATAATAAAAATATAGGTCAGGTCAGTATCCTCAGCAGTAAATATATGGAGAACTTTTAAGCAAATGTAACTGTAAGAAAAGTACTGTAAGGAAAATAAATGCTATTTTTAAATCAAAAGTTAAAAGTTTTATTGAGATGGATTGTTGGTGATTGTATGGGTGCTAATGGCCAGAATGGGTAGCAAAACATGAACAAAGGAAAATTTTTAAAGATTTAAGACCTACAACACAATATTTCACTAGAATTAAGACTTTAAGGCCTAACATTTAGCTTTTGAGATTTAAGACATTAAGACTTTATTAAGAACCCCACGGATACCCTGACTTAAGGTAATAATATTGTATATCCTTCACTTTCATCAATTGGTGGTCATTGGTTTTGCTCTTCAGTGTTTGGACTCTCAGTGGTGATTATTAAACCACACTGAACTGAGCTAAACTGAACTGAACTTAAACACTACAAACTGAACTACATTGTTCCTATTTACTATGACCTTTTATGTGAAGCTGCTTTGACACAATCTACATTGTATAAGCGCTATACAAATAAAGGTGAATTGAATTGAAAAAAAGTATATAAACAATGTTCAGTGTCTTGAACAGACTGACATTTTTGCTTTATGAGAACTCAATGTGTCAAAGAGCTACTGTTCTTTTTTATATAATTATGTTTACTGAATTTTCACAATACAGACATAACAATACATCTTCCAAAGACACACAAAGAAAAAAATTCAAAACAAAACAAGAGAGAGAAAAAAGGGAAGAAAAATAACAAAAAAGCTCAGATTATATATACTGTAAAACAGGACTACCCCAAATAAAACAGATCAGGTAAAACATTGCTTATTTTCCTGATAATAATACAGTTGCAAAATTTCTTTCAATATTATATTGAATATTATTTGGACTTATTATATAAGTTCTAAATAACCCAAATATGAAGTAACTTTGAAATATGGAGTTTGAACTAGTCCAACACACTCTGTCAGTTCACACTCGATCAGTTTTAATCTAGATTAAAGATACATCTCTTTTCACACTTAAAACACAAATGCTTTTGAAATCCAAATCCTCTAAAAGATTGTTAGGCTGCATTAACTAGGACAAGCGGAGCCGGGAACACTTCCCAAAAAACATTATAATTCAAATAGCATCTATGCTTATGTTAGTCTGTTTTTCCTTATCCTGCTGTCTCCATAATCCTGGACTAGGCCATATTCTGAGCAGATGCTGTGGCGGTCATGGAGGAGTAGAGAGCATCAGACCGATTCATGAAAGACCCTGTGACAGATTGAGTCTCTGCACTGATTCCGTGGGCTAGCCTGAACACCCGCTGGTGACCTACTCACACCTGCAGCTTCTCCATGATTTGACGTCCAGCGTTCTCCAGTCTCCGGCGCCTAGACTGCAGCTAAGAGGAGAAATGGTCCTGCCCAACTGAGCCTGGTTTCTCTCTAGGTTTTTAAAAAAAAAAAAAAAATATTTCCTTCACTTTCGTCAATTGGTGGACAAAGTTTTGTTCCTTGTAACTGTCGCCACTGGCTTGCTTGGTTTGGGACTTGTGGAGCTGTCCATCGATGGATTTGCTCTTCAGTGTTTGGATTTTCAGCAGTGAAATTTAAACTAAACTGAACTTCAAATCTGAAAACTGGACTGACACAGTTTCAATTTACTAGAACTTTTATGTTAAGCTGCTTTGACACAATCTACAAGTGCTGCAGAAATAAAGTCAAATCAGTTTTTTTGTGTAATAGGCAAAAGGTTTAGGGGAATAAAACACTGCTCTTAATTTAATATCTGTACAATATGTCATACAGTTTTGCAACCTTAAATTACAGCTTGACTTAAAAACATCAAAGATACCAAAACATTACATTAAACATAGATTAAAATCTAAAGCTCAGACACCAAGACAGAGCTCAAACTTGTGTCCATTTCACATAGTCCTGCTAATGCATTGATCTCGCAGACTGCTATAGCCTAACCATCTCTGACAGCCTGACAAATTACATTAGGTTTTTTTTTTCTTTTCGGTAGACCTGTAACTCATCTAGTAAGCTATTTTCCAAAGTCTCTTAGGTGAAGTCGGTGCTCCTGTGCATGACCTTTCAGGCAGTCCGACTCTGCTGTCACAGTCTGAGTGCCTATAGAGAGCAGCCTGTAGTGTAAAGGCCAGATCTCTCTCTACAGATATGCAGAACTAATCAGCTGCTTCACGAGAGTGTGTCAAACAGCAGCAGCAGGCACAAAACGCGATGGAGTGAAGAGAGAGAGAGAGCGATGTGAGGGTCAAAAATAAGATCCAAACGCATACCAGCTTACTCACAGTGTGTAGCCAGTGAAAGCACCAGGCCAAAAACCAAGCAGCATCCATCACTTCTGTCTGTCTGCTTAGCCACGCACACACCTGGCTGAGCAACATCTGCAAAAACACATCTGCTGTTCCCCGGAGCACTCTCTTTAAGCACAAACACATTTTTCTGAGCCTGTGTATGTGTGTCTATGCTTGGATAGATCCTGTGTTAGTCATGAAAGATCAAAATTTAGTGAAATTTAGTGAATGTAGTCTGAGTATCATAAGAAGACCCTTTTAAATTTTGCATTTAAACACAAAACAACAACAATTAAAGCTGCAAGCAGCGATGAAAGGGAATTCGCACCAGGACTCACCGCGACCCGGTGGCCTTAGGATGACACAGATCATACATTGTGTGGCTGAGTTATAAATACTTCCTCCCTATTGCAAAACACTCAATTTTGTCAGTCCGCCACAAACATGGCCTTTGACAAAAACTCTAGATCTTCGCAATTTAACATTGCCAAGGCCTTTAGATTACAATACCCAATTTTGGTGATGATCTGGTAAAACTCCTAGTTAGTTAAAGTATAACACCTGGAAATGGCAAAAACTGCACTTGTTTTGCAATGGAAGTTAAAAATATCCGACTTTCTGTTGGGTTTCAGATTTCGCTCCAAGAGACTTTTTGTCAGTATTGGCATGTTTAATGTGTGTGCCAATTTTTCATACGTGTGAGTGGAACGTAGCTCGGGGGCCACTCAGTCAAAAGTGCATAGGTGGCACTGTCTAGCCATTTTGCCACACCCACAAATTTTTACCACTTCTGATGTGTGTGCAAAGTTTTGTGAATTTGAGCATGTTTAGACCCTCAAAAATGCGATCAATTCTAGTGAAGAAGAAGAAGAGGAGGAGGAAGAAGAAAAAACACCCATTTCCTTTGAACATTTAAGTGCTGTGGAGCAGGTTCTTAAACAGCGCTGATTTACCATTGTGTTCACATGCTCAACAGAAAAGACTGTGATTGGCCGTGAAGGTCATCAGTTCACCGAGCTCACAGCCGTTTATTACTTAAATGTTCACGGTTAAAATTTCTATTGAATTCCAGTATCGTGACAACCTTAGACTACGATCAATCGGTGATCGGTCCCTAACTGTGATAATGATGATGATTATTATTAATAGTAGTAGCAGTAGTAGTAGTAGTAGTAGTACGACTACAGTAGTGGTGGATGGATCGAACATTTTTTAAACATGTTGGGGGTCAGATCTGACATAACAGGACAGCTATAGACAAGAACAACGGGAGGTGTGTTTGCCATTTGATATGTTAAATTTCACTTACTGAGATAAAAGACTACCAATCCACATGACCTAAAATAATCATTTGTAAACGTGTATGTTCCCCAAAGCAGCAGCACTATAATTGTAATTCTTTAAATCAGTTTGGCGTTGACTGGCCCACAGCGGGAGCTTCTTTCTGTTCAAAGCCAGTTTACAACAGCTGGTTTGTTGTTGTTGTTTACTAATCTCTCCTCGCATCTTTAAAAGAACTATTACACCCACAAAAACAGATGTCAATTGTTTTTCCTCCTGTGCGGTTTCTTTCACGGGAATTAAGAGGATTAGAGGTACTACATTTTCCGCTAATAAAAGTAAAGGAGAAAGGCGGAGGGAAATGGAGAGAGAAAAAGACAAGAGGGGTGAAACTCATCCAAACTGTCAACATGCAAAGTGGAATTTGCACTTGAAAACGCTGGTGTTGAATTTGTGCGTTTGATAATTCTGACGTGCAGGTCTGCGAAAGGAGTGATCAGAGACGCCGCAGTCTTCCTGATCTATTTTTTACGCTCCTCATCTTTCCTCCGACTGCTCAAAGATGGGTAATTATCTTTTAAAGATGAGGCTCTGGGTTGGGATGCTTTTGTCCTGTTTGCTTTGCTGTGTGTGTGTGAAGATTTCTGTGTGAAGGCGCACGTCGGTAATAAAAGTGCTTTTAAAAGATGTCCTGGTTTTATTTGGAAAATAGCTGGGTTGCATTAGCAGAGAAAAACATTAACACACACTCACACGGAAATCATGCAACCATCATACCGTGAACAGATGATCAATCAATTCGATTTACTGAAAACGTAACTACCTAAGCACAATCTTGCCAAATGTCAGCAAGATATCAATACATATTCAACACCAAACAGTGGCTCTCAATCACTATAAGCGTGTGCTCAAATATGCCTGAGCGCATGCAAACTCCCGCTCACTGTAGGAAGATGCCTAATTGCACGCTGGCCTGATAAATCATGTTTTCATCTCCTGTCCGGACAATCCAGCACTGTTTTGATGGATGGGTTACACGTGTCGCTCTCTTCCTCTAATGCTATTCCTCCATCTCTCTCACTATTGTTCCTCCCTTGTTACAGATCCAGTGGCTGCGGGATTCAGAGGATTAGACGAGAGCGCCTGTTCTCCTCTCTCCCCCTCTGCCTCGTTCTCTATCCTCTCATCTCCCCTGAACAAAAGCGGATTTAAGCCATTAAAGGTGTGATAATCCTGAGAAGATGGGATGAGGTAGAAATGGAGGAGAGAAGCAGAGTGATTCCAGCTGTGCAAAGGTTTGGAAATCACTTGTGAGGTGGCTGATCAACCCTACAATTCAAACTGATGAATACAATTAATAACATCCAATGAGGGAAAATACATAAAAACTATGAACTAAAAATCAAATATTAAAATAATTAAATAAATAAAAGTCAATTTGAAATCAAATTAATACCAACACTGTAAATACAATAAATATTGAATGAATGAATGGATGGATGGACAGACATGACAGAGAGATAAAGGTTTGGATGAACGGATAGAGGGATGTATGGATGGACAGACGGATATGATAGAGAGATAACGGGATGGATGAATATGATGGGGATAAATGAATGGATAAAGGTATGGATGTATATGATAATGATAAATGGATGGATGCATAGGGAGAAGGATTGATGAATAGATATGATAGAGATAAATAGATAGATAGAGGGAGGGATGGATGGACAGACAAACAGATATAATAGAGATAAAGGGATGGATGGATGAATATGATAGAGGGATAAATGGATGGATGGATGGATAGGACAGAGATAAATGGATGGATATATAGAGAGATGATGGATGGATGGATGGATGGATATGATAAGGAAAAATGGATAGATGATAGAGGGATGGATGGATGGACAGACAGATATGATGGAGAGATAAAGGGATGGATGGATGGATGGACAAACAGAAAGACCAATTGAAGCATGGAGAAAATGGTGGATAGACGGACAGACAGACAGACGATGGATGGATGGATATGATAGAGAGATAAATGGATGGATAAATGGATATGACAGAGATAAATGGATGGATGTATGGATAGATGTATGGATGGATGGATAGATAGATGGATGGTTATGAGAGATACACAAATGGATGTATAAAAGGATGGATGGATGGACAGACAGATGGATGTATAGAGAGATGGATGGATGGATGGATGGATAGATATGATAGAGATAAATGGATGGATGGAAAGAGGGATGGATGGATGGATGGATGGATGGATGAATGGATGGATGGATGGATGAATATCATAGAGAGATAAACAGATCCATGGATGGATATAACAGAGATAAATGGATGGATGTATAGAGCGATGGATGGATGGATATTATAGAGATAAATGGATAGATGGATAGAGGGATGGATGGACAGACGAATATAATAGAGAGACAAATGGATGGATGGTTGGATGGATATGAGAGATAAATGAATGGGTGTATAGAGAGATGGATGAATGGATAGATATGATAGAGATAAACGGATGGATGTATAGAGAGACGGATGGATGGATAGATATGATAGAGATATGGATGGATGGATATATAAATGTCACATGATGAGCATTAGAACACAAACATGATGTAGTGAACGATGGATCGATGGAAGGATGGATAAATGGAAAGAAAAAAAGGTACATTTTTAAGAGAGATTTTTTGCATGAATAAATATTACAGCATATATTAATACTTAATCCATATGCTTATAATTTCATTCTCCTTTTTCTTGTTGTACACATTACTATTTATGCAGTGAGCCCACCAATGAGACTACAGGTCTTTAAGTGTGTAGAAGTAATAATTTTTCATCTTGTAGTATGCTCGTGTAGTGACCATTCATAGAGAGTGTGGGTGAAAATAGTGAAAATTTAAACATTACACAATAAACCTGCAGGCTTAAACCAGTAATTGCCTAATAAATAAAAGGGAGGTATGGTAATCCAATAGCTTTACCCATGCTTGAGGTCACAGCTGGATGCGTCTGTGAGTATAAGAAATGAATACTATGGCAAATGTGTACTCACGGGTGCGCACTTCACAGAGAAGCAAAGTGGGAAACTGTCATTGGCAACAGTGCGTTCATTGGTGTTTTTCTAAAAGAGCAGTGGCACAACTCTAATGTCACCATTTAAGCAGAACGTGTGTGATTTCCTCAGGGTATCTCATGGCTGGGCCAGATTTTACACTGCTTTCTGTCTCACTTCTGCAATTCCTCATTTATTAGCCTGGCCAAACAAACACTAAAATGCAAAAATGCAAATGACAAAGACACACATGCACGGGCACGCACAAACAAACCCCATTACCTCACAAAAGGCTAATTTAATTCGAAAATAGGAGTTAATGAACACCAACCTAATTGCCTTTTATCTTCATTAGATGAATGGAAAACTAACTGCGTGTTAAGGGTAAAAACTGCTGCTTTTAGGCATCTACCACATGATTGTGCTTAGAGTTGGGATTTCAAAGGAAAGGAAAACGAAGAGATAGAGAGAGAGAGAGAGAGAGAGAGAGAGAGAGAGAGAGAGAGAGAGAGAGAGAGAGAGAGAGAGAGAGAGAGAGAAAATAGCTTTGTTTCAAAACCCAGCGAGCTGTCTATGAAGAAAGCATTTAAAGTCATATTTGGTGCAGGCGAAGCATGCAATTAAATATAAAATAAAGTATACATTTCAGAATGCATTGTAAAATGTATATTATGATATACTATATTAAAAATTTGGTAACACTTTATTTTGATGGTCCATTTGAGTTTTAGTAGACTGTATGCTTAAAATCTGTTGATATGCTCCATCAACAGACATTTAACTGACTATAAGAAACTTTGCAAGTACATGTCAATTTGCACTAACCCTAACCCCAACCTAACAGTCTACTTATAATCTAAAGAGAATTAGTTGGCATGTTAAATTCAACAAACAGACCATCAAAATAAAGTGTGACCAAAAATTCAACAAAGATTTTAGAATTATAGTGTTGTTAGCTTTAGGTCTGTGAACTTCACATGGAGTTGAAAGAGAGCAAGAACATAAATATATCTGTTAATTTCTCAAGATCAACACAGTGAAATGTCAGGCGCTGCAATTATAACTTGATGTTCTATGTGAGAGGTTGTCCCTGTGTAAGCATATGTAGCTCTTAGCGACACCATCTTAACCAAGAAACAAACTGAAAAAGCCCCCCGAGATGAAGCAAGCATGGAGGCAGTGATTTTTATATTCATGTAGAAAATCATAATTTCTGTAACATTTTAATCCTTCATTTTTTTTAAATATGTAAAGATATTTGTGTATTGCTGTACATCCTGTGTATTAAGCAATGTGTAAGTGTTTGGACCAGCATTGGCGCATAACTAACGTGCTTTGCGCTGGACTTTAGACCAGTTTTAGTTGGTCAATTGCACGAGTCAACTTCAGTTTCTCAAAATAGCAACGTGCCAACAATGCGCCTTAACACACCTCCACTTCCTCCCTCAGCACACCCACGAGTCCACAAAGTGGTGCAAATGGATTTGCCATTTATTCAACGTGGTGCAAAACGTGAACATTTCTTTTGTGCTGGTCTGTAAATAGCAAGAAATCGCACCATGCACATCTTGCACCTTATTGCGCCTGGTGTATGATAGGGCCCTTAATGTTAAATATCAAGTTACCAGCTACAAATACAAATACTTTAATATGTTCATTTCTTAGTTGTGACAATTTGCTGAATTTTAATCTTATATCCAAGTAAAACAGCCAAATAAATGACTGTGATTGACTGATTTATTAATGTCTTACTTTACTTCTTTTATAATTAAGAAACATCCCACTTGTCTATGACAATGTGATTTTAGAAAATGAGTTTTGAAAATGATGCAAAAATAGAAACATTGACAGACAAAATGTTTGAGTCATTGGTTTTGGCCATTGTTATAACAGTTCAAGTTACACACACACTCCACCACACACAAAATCAATCATTACACCAGAAGGAGTTACCGCAAAGGCAATAAATCCGAGTGAAAACATGTTTGGAAAACCACCTGTGACTCTACCGGTTGAGCATTACAAACATGCAACAGACTTGGATCCATACATGAAGTGGGATGAATAGACGTAATGAAGTCTTGCGGCCGAGCGATCCCGCTGGGGTTCATTCTGCAGCCGATCAGGAGAGGAAGGGCTGCTTAATTTATACCTTAGAGGGAGGTGATCACAGCACGTACTGGCCTAATGATCCCAATCCCACCTGGGGGAGCGCAAGTAGGATTACGCCCTGGGGCCACGGCAAATGGTTGGCGATGGGATTAGGAGTCCACTGAAAGGAAAGGTTTGTATCTGCCCCACGGCCAAGAGCTGAGGGGTAAACCACCCACCAGAAGCCCGGAGACTTATTTCACTGAAGCAGAACGTCGCTACGACTGCCGGATCAATAGAGGTGGAGGTAAAGGAAGTCTACGTGTGATGCCACCGAGACTCAGATTCCTCTGAAAGCCTCCGATCCGGAATGTCATGGTCTGGATTTGGAGAAGAGCTCGAGGATGATATGCCAGTCAGGCTGAAGGAAGCTTTCATTATGTCACAAAAATGTCTCAAGGATTTCTACTACGCTTACCACCTTACAGCTTTATCAGAGCTTAAACTCAACAGTCGTACTCCGACGCTGGGCATACTGCAACAAGCGTTCATGTTCACAAAGATCCACACCCTCTTTTCTCCCTCTCTCTAGCACAAATCTATGGCACAAACAGCCTCGTTCAGCATTCAACATGTGTCTCCTCGAGCAACCAATCCACTCAGTCAGCCACTCTGTTGCCATGGCAACCTCCGCGGCATTACGGCGGGACGTGCGCCAGACTGAGCGCCCGCTCTGCATAGCCCACCTCAGATCAATCTCTTCTGTTACTGAGGAGGAACGAGAAAAAGTGTGAGGGAGAGAGAGAAAGAGGGGGATAATTAAACAAGGGCCGTGATTAGTACCTTCTCAACCGCTTCAGCAAATCAAATCAGAGTTTGATTTGCCTAAACAAATCTGAACACTTTTCCCTCAACACATGGACTCTGAAAGCATTTCTGAGTTCTTTTAACAGCTGCTATTCGTAATTTACAGCATTAAAAATAAAGATAATAAACTGATCTACTGAATGCAAGTGGTGGAGAAAGCAGGCAATTGTGGTCTTTTTAATACAGACCCACACATGCCAGTTGTTCCTCCCTCACACCATTGCAGAGAGAGAGAAATCTTGTGTTGAACAGTTATGGGAGGGGTCAGTCTGCATGCTTCTCTGAGATAAGGGGAGTGTAAAATTCAATTAACTGAAAAAAGAAAGAAAAAAAAACATTCATCCCTCTGGTCCTTTATTTCTTCTTTCCCTTTTTGTCTATGCATTTTGATTGCACACCAAACTCGGACTTCCTGAGCAATATATAACAGAGAGACTGCCACTCACTGTGAAAGGGAGAGAGAAAGAGCTCTGACAAGGTTGTTTCACCCATCACAGACTGCCCAATGTAGCTCTCACACATCTGCTATATTCTCTACCACAGTCCACCTCTTGCCTTTGCTGTCAGCAAGTGCTTTTTTATTAGAATATTCAAAGTTTTTAGTTGATTTTGATGTTTCTAATGCAGCACTTTAGCATTGTAACACATAATGATTATTAACTACAACTTTAGCCTCAAACTCCTAATTGTCAGGATTCTGCAATTTCGTTCTGGTTAATTCTTGTTTTTGGAGTCCAGAAACTTGTCCTGTCATGTCTTGTTTGTTATGCTCTGCTCGAGTTTTCTTGGGAAGAGTACTAAATTTCTGTCATTGTGCGTCCTTGTATGAGCACTGTCTTGGTCAAGCTCGGGCAATGCGCATTCCCGCTTGATGTGGGCGTGCTCGGGATGCGTGCTCTCGTCCTAGTGTGTTTGATGTTTTGTTCGCGGCATGGTGTTTTCGTTCCACAGCGATCTACTCTAGTCCATTTATCGTGTGTCTTAGGATATTTTCACACCTGCCTTATTTAGTTCGGTTGAATCGCACTAGAGTTTGTTTTCCCTCTTGGTGCGGTTCATTTGGGCAGGTGTGAATGTAGCAATCGCACCACCAAAAGCGGACCAAAAAAGCAACATTTTGTGTCTGACTTTACTTGCAGGAGTTCCATTGGCATTTTCCAGCACATTAATTTTGACCAATTAAAAAGCAGTTTTTCTTCTTGTCCCACCCATCTTGTTATCCTATTATTTATCATTATGTTCACCTGTCTGCGTGTAAATTTATTGGTTTGCTTTCCCTATATATTCTCCCAATGCGTTCTGTCCTGTGCGCGTTCTGTCCCACACTGTCATCCCAAACTGAGCCACACTGAATTAAGTGAAGTCAAGTCAAGTCTAGTCTAGTCTGTATTTGTTTAACATTAAGTTTATTTTAAGTTTATGCTTTTAAGTCTTTAAATGCTACCTTTCCTGTGATGTTGTAAAAACCATATTGCTTTTTGGTTCCTCTCATCTGATTTGATGTTTTGAGCATGCAATTTTTTCCTGTAACCTGGTAACAACCATAGTGAGGTGACAACAACATGGTGGCAAGATCAAATTATAAGAGTAAAAGAAAATGTCTGTTTCAAACGTCTTGGAATCAGATATTTACGTGGGTACAAAATGAAATGGCAAGTCGGCCACCTTTTGTTAAATAATTTTAACCTGCAATAAAATATCTGCATTTTCCATACTGCTCTTTCTGCTTGCATACAACTTTGAATTTTGTTTATTATACATTCATTAACATTTTAAAAAATATTTAAATTATAGATTCAGAGACATTATTTTTGATACATTTTTTAAAATATATGGCTAAAAATAGCTATTAACTTATCTCTTTCTTTCTTTTTTTTGGTGGGGCCAGTGAAAATTTTGCCAGGACAAGTAAAAATCTGAATCATTAGTCCAATCAGACCAGTAGAAAAAATCCTTAGTGTTGAACCCTGAAAGTACTAATAAATAGGTCATAAGCAAGCTAGTAAGCAACTAGTTAAAAATGACAACTGGTCCCCATACTAATGTGAACCTTAAAGTCTGCATGAACCGGATGCTGCAACCGTTTTTTTTCCCTCTCCATATTGTGATGCAGTTCCTAGAGAAACCGAATATTAAATGAGAAAGCAGTAAGTGTGGAATGTTTTTTCTACTGAGAGCTGATTGGATGTAGTAAAGTAGGCATTAAAAGCGTTTGGGAAGAGTTATTACAACCTAACAGACTTCTCTCCTCCTCACCATTCGTTTATTGTCAAAACTGACGTTAGCCATGCCCAGTACCTCAGGAAGATTTAATTTGAGAATTTATCTGAAAACATACAGGAAGTGCATTTTCAGATTAAAAGGGCAAGCACTTCTTTTTCTTAATGTTATACACAGATGAATAGTTCACCAAAAAACTTGTGAGCTAATAAATCGTCTGGTTAGTTTTGATGTCATTTGTACTTTAATCTCTTTACGCCGTTCCCATTTTGAGTCATTTTTCTCCACTGACCAATTGAAGCACCATCCTCTACTAACAAATCCAGTCACCACCCCTTCCCCAAGATGTATTCTCCGTGTCCATCTCTCTCTTCATGTCCATTCTTTGTGTCCATCTCTTATCCGCGTCTGTACTCTCCTCTATATCTCTTGCTCTCTCCCGGTTGGAGCGTGAGGCTCCAGTGGAGAGCCTATCAGTGCATCCTGCAATACAGCGTTACACGCTGAGTCATTGTGAGGTTTGTATAGAGGAAAGGAGAGTAATCAGAGATTAGCCAGCCACCCACAGCTCAGTCTGCCCTCTGTCAGTGGGCTGATTAGGGCTCTTTCCCTCTCTCCCTGTCTGTGCAACATCATCACCTGCTTCCTGCTTGCTTTCTGCTATTGCTCTGAGATGGATTAAAATAACGTTTCACTCTAAAATGATCATTATTTACCCTCATGCCATTCCAAAACCTATTTGATGTCAAAAGGAGGAACTTTGCAGAATATCCAAGCAAAACCCAAATAATATTCTCTCTTTCTCTCTGTTTCTATATATATATATATATATATATATATATATATATATATATATATATATATATATATATATATATATACCCAAATTAAATCACACCAACACATCACATAACTACATGTACATTTAATATTCGTTTGTGCTGATATTAACAATGACTTTTAAATACAAAATAGCCTCAAACTCCTAATTTACTAATAAGTGTTTTATAGAGTACAAATAAATAGGCAAGCTAGTAAGCAACTAGTTAAAAGTGAGAAATGGTCCCCCCGTCTGCATAAATCGAAACCTGCGACCGTTTTTTTTTTTTTTTTTTTTTTTTTTTTTTGCATTGTGATGCAGAGAAACAGAATATTAAATGAAAAAACAGTAGGTGTGGCTTGTTTTTTCTACTGCAAATTGATTGGATGTAGTAAAGTAGACATTTAATTCAAAAGGATTGGGAAAAGGCTTTGGGGAGAGTTATTACTACCTGAGAGACATCTCTGTTTTTTTTCTGTTTGTTGTCAAAACTGATAGTTAGAGAGGCTTGATTAAGTACGTTAGCCCTGCCAATACCCTTGTTTTATTTTCTCTTATTTACTGTTAAACTTGCTGTATGTCTCCAGAACCCTTTGGTAACGTTTTGCAGTTTATTATTATTATTATTATTCTTTTGTATTCTTTTCCTACATGTCATACTTTGTGTTCATTGGGAAAAATAAAATCACAGCAATGCCATTAAAAAAAAGAAGAAGAAGAATATATTGTAAAATTACAGATGAAACTCCTAAAATTCATATTAGTATAATGGAATTATATAAAAAAAAGTCAGCATTAGCTGCCTATACTCATTTATTCTGTTTTCTCTTTTAAATACTGAAATTTACCGAATTATAGTAAAAACCATGGGCATGGAAAAAAAGTATTATGTCAGACACTTTAATAATTTCAAAAACCTTCCAAACTTTAAAAAAAAGTTTCATAGAGTCATAAAAAGAATATAAAGTCACACCACAGATGTCTATTAGAGGCATAATATTAATAATAATAATAATTATTATTATTATAATTAGTCTTGTTATTATATTATGAACTTTTACATTTATATTAGGCAACTTTTAAATGTACAATTTTTTTTTCCTTTTACAGTGTACAGAACACTCTAAAATAAAAAAATGCAGTTTTTAACCCATTAATTCCATGCTGCACTCCGCAACTAAATCACCCCTATTGTTAAAGGATGCTGCATATTGCACTAAAAGAAATAACGGTAACACTTTAAAATACGGTTGTATTAACTAATGCATTTACTAACATAATCAAACTATGAACAATACATTCATTGCTGTTTTTGTTCATGTTAGTTAACATAAATTAATGAAAATAGGAAAAAGCAACATTTCAGTCCTGACATAACATTTATTTAATCAACAGATGCTATGCAATATAAGTCATAACAAAACACAGACAGGTGCACAAATGTGGTCACCCCAACAGAATAATCACATCAATCTTTGTACGATCACCTTTTGCTAAAATAACAGCCTGTAGATGCTTCTTATAATCAAGGATAAGTCATTGAGTTCTTGCTGAAGGCATTTTGGGCCATTCTTCCTTGCAAAATTTTCCAGTTCAGTCAGGTTTGATGGGTGCCAAGCATGAACGGCCATTTTTAAATTAATCCATAAATCATTGTTCATGTTAGTTAACATTAATTAACGAAAACAGTTGTTCATTGTTAGTTTATTAACTCGAGTGCATTAGCAAGCACTAATTTGGCTGCTAATAATGCATTAGTAAATGTTGAACTATAATTAACAAATGCTCTACAAATACTGTTAATAATTAGTTCATCTTAGTAAATTCATGAACTAAAGAAACCTTATCATAAAGTGTGACCGAAACAACTTTTAGATTTGGAACTCCATTAAAAGTGATTAAAAAAAAATTAAAATTGGTCGACTTTTTTTTTGCCCAACTAGTGAAGAGTTTTCTTTCATGGTGATGTGGGAGATGAGAGGCTCTGACAGAGCTTGAATGGGTGACATTGCCTGGAGTCTGTTGAATGAACACCATAAGCATTTTTTAACTAATAATCTATAGCTTCTATAGTTAAAAATATATATATTCTGCAGGTATCATAGACTACTTTGATGTAGCTTTTATAATGTCTTCAGATCCAATACCCCCACATTTACATTGTTTGGGGAAACTGAACAACTTGTGTGCTCTAGAAGAAAGAGACATCATGCGGGCTCAAAATGAAAGGATGGCAAGCGAATGAAGATCTAAAGAGGAACAAGCCAACACGTCTGTCTACTGATCACCAGCTAGAGACTCCCTACAGAAATGATATCTGCGATCCGGTGACATTTCAAAGAGAACATGCGAAATGTGATTAGATATGTGTTTTAATAGAGAGAACGCTTCCCTTACATCCATTCTACAAAGACCTTGCCACATGCTTGCAGCGTAATTACTTTAATTTAACACGCTGCACAGATTTTCTACAGACTGACCATTTCACTTGTTTTCCTCAGTGATACAGAATTTCTACAGCATACAAATGTCTTTACACTACAGCCTTCATCTCAGGCAATGAAATAATGTAGGTATGAAAACATGCTTCACTAAAAAAACAGACTGAAATGTTACTAGTCTCTTTTGTGTGAAGATGTAATCGAACGGTTTTTTAGACATGCTTAAACATTATCTGATATGCTCATGGATTAAATGAATTAGGTAGAAATACTCATAATAGCATGGCTATATATGTGCACAATCAATATCATATGAACTAGAGGTGTGAACCTACACTGGTCTCACGGTTCGGT
Source organism: Danio aesculapii (assembly GCF_903798145.1). Classification (NCBI taxonomy): domain Eukaryota; kingdom Metazoa; phylum Chordata; class Actinopteri; order Cypriniformes; family Danionidae; genus Danio; species Danio aesculapii. The sequence goes on along the minus strand of NC_079445.1, from coordinate 32,417,185 downwards.
TATGATTATCATGCAATCGATTCGGTTCAATTCAATATCTCGGTGCATTGACGATGCTTTCCATACACAATATTATATTTTATATCACAGGCGCTGTTCACCGATGAGTGACACTGATAAACGACAGCCGCTCAGTGTTGCCAGATTGGGCGGTTTTGGATAGGCATTTCAGCAGGTTTTGAATAGTTTTTGGGCTGGAATCAGTCAGTTACATCTGGCAACACTGCAGAGGCGATCACAGCTGATCCATGATAGACGCGGTGGAGGAAACTCGCGCACTCATGTCTGTATCCAGAAGTATTGCTGTAACAGCCAAATGGGCCACAGTGAGAGAGAAAAATGTAAATGAGTTTACTTTCATTCTCTCAATCACAGTGAAATAGGGGCTTCTGCAGTAAGTGTCAGTGAAAGACTATCCAGCAAACACACACGCAGAGAAATTGTGCAGAGTTTCTGCGTTTTTAAGTACTGTAGTTGGAGCGTTGTAAATACTCGCGGTCACCTCGCTCGCTATAGTAAGCTACGGCAACATAGCGCATATGAGATAAATGACGTAAGTACACAATAACCGGTTATAATTATTACTGAACAGATACCTAATTGTCCGTGATGCACCGAAGAAACACCCCTAATATGAACACAGCGGCATTATAAGTGCACTTGCTGTGCTATTTCTTTAATGAATTATCTGAAATCCTAATGCAACCCTGAGAATAAGTATAAAAGGAAATGCATAGCACTGCTGATATGTTATATAATATTAGTCTTAACTGAATATAACGTAATGTGTATCTATATAGCACATTTATATAGCACATTTACTACTTGCGCCAGTGGCCTTGGCGCCAGTGCACTCACCACACACCAACTATAGGTGGAGTGGAGAGACAGTGATGGAGCCAATTTAGTCAATGGGGATGATTAATAATAAATATATATTTTTATAAATTTTACTATTGAACTGCTCCATGATGGATATTTTATTTTATATTATTAATATTACATAACATTATTATGATAAATATTATATTTGATTGTATATTAAATGATATTTAACTATGTTAAAATTGTATTTTTTAAACTCTTATCATAGAATATATGGTAGAAAATTATATTATATATAGTTCATAGGTATAGTTTATACTTCTAGATATTTATTGGGGGTCCCGCCCATAAGCGGTGGCTTATCTTGCTTATAGGTTAAACATCCACCATTATGGATGGTCCAGGCTCAGCCCTGCTTAGCTTCAGTGAGTAACCAGTCTTGGGCTGCAGGGTAATATAACTGTGGCACTCCAATCCTATAGGTTGTTTTTACCTGACGTCCTTGATGGCATGCAAGACTCAGATGGAGGGCAGGAAGTGATTCTTTTACAAAGGAATTGCTATCCGAACATCAAAATGCGTCTGTTTTAAGTTGTTTATAATTGTTTAAATCGGCCAAAATGAGAAATGGTGAACAGCTTTTAAAGACATCCAAAAGTGTTTGCTCAAAAAGAGGGGAAAGTTCAAGAGACGGAAGAAAAGGTGGCATGTAATAAATATTTATTCAATACATCCATGCGTACAAACTTTTTTTGAACGCCATAACTCATTTGACAGCACCAATAAAGATTATATACAGGCCTCGCTATGTGTATAAATATGTTAATGTGTTATATAAAAAAACTGAATTGAATCATTTGTTTATTACTACAGTTGTGTCACACCATAGCAACAATATAATTACTATGACAGTTTAATTCAAGCAATTGTCTATAGTATGCTTCCAAACACTATAGTATTTACTATACAGTAGTATTTTATCATGTAACGTAACAGATTTAACAGTATCTACCGCCTCCATGACAGGCAAAATACTGTATGCCAGATTAGTAGAAAACTCGGCCCTCTTCATGATATAAGGATCATGTCCAACATATGTGCTTATTTTCTATTTATATCTTCTTTGAAATTAGGTATAAATGGCAAAAACATGAACTTTCCTCTATGTCTCCCGTTCAGTTTTTTACTTCCTGCCCTCCATCGCGCATCACCAGAACCACGTGATTAAAAACAACCTATACTTTCAAATCTACACATAAAGAACAAGAAAACGCTATTACAAAATTACATTCAATTGTGTATTTCTTACAATTAAGAAACAATTTATGTGTAAAAACTGTTTCTATACCACTTTCCTCTTTAGAAACTTCTCCTTCACAAACACGCACACAAATCATCAGCCGGCAAGATGCGTACAAACTCACTTTACAGAGACGCGGTGTACGAGTCTGCCGAGGAGAGAAGGAGCTTTGATTTACAGGAAGTGCTGAGAGATGCAGCTAGTGTTCAGAAAGCAGCACAACAGCCCTGGAGAGATGGATGAGGGTTGAGAGAAAGAGAGAGCTGACAGAGGACATGCTGTGTTTGTCCGGCCCTGAGGAGTTTAATGGGATGAGATTTGATCTCGCTCTGTATGACATTTTTGCTATTTGCGAGATGCCAAAACATTGTATATTTTACCACCAAGAGAAGTAGACGAAGAACAAGCGTGCGCGCGTTCAGTCAATGTTCCTGAACAGACTCTTCTTGAATTAATCTTTCACTCTAATGAAACGCAGAGGCCCCGTATGTGAGGTGCAGATGATGTATGGCTCGAAAACATGGATAAATCAAGAGTTCTGACAGTCCAACTTTTAGAACAATGACACGAGGCATCAATTAGAAAGTAGAAGGAGAAGAACGCAACTCGCTTTCAGACGTGCTGATTAAATATTGCTTTTCCTTCTCCTTTCTTTGGTTCTGTCAAATCAGGAGGAGAGAGAAGGAAAAATGAGTGCGCTATGGTGCACTTCGAGTTTTAAATAAAATCCTGCATTCGTATGTGCCGCGCGGGTTTGATTCATCTTGATAAATCCATTTGAGAAATCAGGAGGTGTGAAAAAAGAGCTTGGTATTTATGTACCATTGCGATGACACTTGTGTTCGATAGCAAAGTAATGGGTCTTTTTTGTGGGATGCTAAATATTAAATGGGCACAGTATGAGTCTTGGTAGAGAGCAGATGATTAAAAGAGCTCATAGGGCATAAATTCCTTAATGTATGTACTGTTTACTGTCTATACATCACATAATCTATTTTGGAAGTGCTACAACAGCTTGCAGGCGCTCTCTGAACAAGTAAGAGCGTATTGTATTGGGTGGTGATGAATGCCTCGAATCCAGAACAGACTGGGATAAGTTTGTATATTATCTCCATTTTCATCCGTACACTTTATTTCTCTCCTCCCCTCTAGGCTCTCGGGCCTGAGAGATGGGATGAGGCAGAAATGAGAGCAAGAGAGAGAGAGTGAATATATCACTAAACCTCTAGCCTAAAGCTAATTTTCTCCACATCAGCAGTGTGGCTCTCCAGTACAGCCTGACTGAGAGCATAAGCCATTTGATGCTATAAAAAGGATTTCATAATAGACATATTACCTAAAATAAAATCATCCGAGACATTTATTTAGTGTGCGCGTAATGAAAGGTTCATAAGAGGGGTGTAATTGGATTTTAAGGGGTGTACTGTAATTTACAATCTCTGTGCTAAAGCTTTTATAAGTCTTTGACTGTCCAAATCATTAGAATACATTTGATTTAAACCATGACATGAGTTAATTCTCAATTAAAATTAACCAAAAACATTCACAAATCCATATAATTAAAAAAAAAAATGTTTTTTAAGGAAGTACCAATATTTTTAACTTCAAAGGGCCTTAAAGCAAGATTATTAGTTAACTATAACGAATTAAAAATAAAACTAACTGAAACTAACTAAAATTATAGCACACGTTGAAAACGTCTTTCGTTTTCATCTTTGTAAATGTATTTAATAGCCTACTGTGAGCCTTTTAGAAGTAAATCTATTTACTCTGCGCTACAAGGTGTTTGGCTCGTATGGCACCTCAGAGTCTGTAATCCTGTTGCCATTGGCCAGATCAAGCCGGTCCTCCTCTAGTCAGTCCTCACTGTTGCTCCAGCGACAAAAACAACGAGTGGACATGACAGCAGCATGATGACAGCAATAAATACAGAGACTTAAAATGAATAATTTAACACATTTGTGCCCAATAATGGGTTTTATTTCAGTATTAGTGATTGCAATCATGAACGAATCGTTCTTTTTAAATGGATCTTCTAAGAGAACCGGTTGAACTAGTTCACCAAATCGAACCAAATCATTTGAAATCTCCAGTTAGCACTCTTATCCACAAACTACTTACTTTTTATCATACCTAATACCCCCCCTCGGACTCAAAATAAACCAATATATACTGAGTTATTCAGTTATTAGAACAGTGCACTGAGATTATATTTGAGAAGTGGTCAACTGACAATACTGTGCATGCGTGATTCAGCAGATGATAAACCGAACAAAATAAAATAAATACATGACAGCCTGCTGTGATTGCACTAAACTTAAACAACTGCAGCGCAGGCAAACTGAGGGCTGAAATGAGAGGATCTGGCGAAAAATGTACGTTTATTTCATAACAGAAAATCGTAATGGAATTTAAAATAGTGAATTATGCTTCAGTCGGGTTGTAAAACTTAACTGTAAGAAACTTTTCAGATCATGGTGGTTTTAACTTACTGAAATTATGATTTCTGACTACATATTTTGGTATGTTGAGTCCAAACCTGGAAGGATTGTAACAAAAGATCCAGTTCGCATGAAAGATCTGAACTTCCCATCACTTCTGTATCTAACCTGAGAAGTGGCCTTGCACACATATTGTACTTAAGGCAGCCATCTTGTAAGCTGTTGTATTTGAATCTGAGGATGGGTAGATGGTAGTGGTAGATGATAGGTCATGGGTTCTCTGAATACATCTTTCAAAAAATTTATCTTTTATAAACTATATTTATTCTGATGATTTTGTTTCTTGTACCTAAACAAATATCCTTATTTAGATAAATAATAATAATAATAATAACAATACTGAAACTAACTGAATTTGAAAACAAAAAGTCAAAATGAAAATAAAAACCAAAACTAATGAAAAATCCAAAACTATTATAACCTTGCCTTAATGTGGGTGGGTGGATGATTGGATAGATGAACAAAATGATAGATGAATGTTGTACATAATAATACATGCAATAGACAATAGAAAGAATGACAGAAAATAGATAAACAGACAAAAACGTACTGTCACTTTTAAAGTGACTACAAATTTTGGTATGTTGAGTCCTAACATGGAAAGATTGTCACAAAAGATCCGGTTACTGTTAAAGATCTGAACTTCCCATCACTTCTGTATCTAACCTGAGAAGTGGCCTTGCACAAATATTGTACTTAAGGCAGCTATCTTGTAGGCTATTGTATTTGAATTTGAGGATGGGTAGATGGTAGTGGTAGATGATCATGTGTCCTCTGAATACATGTTTCAAAAAAAAATATTTTGGTTGAGTTTTTATTATACAATATTTATTCTGATGATTTTGAATCTTGTACTTAACAAATATCTTTATTTAGAAAAAAAAAATAAACTAAAATTAATACTGAAACTAAACTAAAACTAGGCAATTCTTTAAAATATATAGACTAATAAAAAGTAGTAAATCTGCCTCTAAAAACTACAGTAATTAAAAGGAACTAAATTTAAAAACAAAAAGTGAAATTGAAATAAAAAGTAAAACTAATGAAATATCCAAAACTATTATAATCTTGCCTTAATGTGGGTGGGTGTGAACCCACTTAATGCGAACAAATTGATTGATGAATGTTGTACATAATAATACATGCAATGGAAAATAGAAAGAATGACAGAAAATAGATAGATAAACAGACAGAAAGGTACAGTCAGAAACTAAACCGGTGAAGTACAGAAGTGTTTTACCTGCAAAAACACATCTTGTGGTGATCTATACTGCTGTGAGTAATATCCACATTACCATAGAGGATATGCATTATTTTTCAATAATTCAACAGGCCGTGGTCAATGTTTCCTAATTAACAGATTGGGTCCAGGATTATGCAGAAAATCAATCTTGTCTATCAAACGTACTCATAAAATCTTTATCAGTCGTGCATACCCCTCTGACTGCAAACCTTCCGTTGGTTTCATTTACCAAGTGCAGAGTGACCTTTCCCAGCCGGCTATAAAATCAATTTCAGGCTCTAATTCAGAAATATGTTACATGATCATTGTTGGGTGGAATATTAATCAGTAGGTAAAGCTTGAACCTAAGAGCTCATTGAAAAGCAAGGGTTTTCTATCCACATCCGACGTGGCGGAGTGACAAAAGTACTAGTGCCTTTCTATTATAAAGGGGAGCAGGGTAAGATGTGCCACACTCTCCCTCCATCCCTTCTAACCAGTACATTAATCCTGCATCTGCACTGAGAAGCAAAGGTAAGAGATACCTGTGAAAGCTAGCACCAGGTTTCTCGAATCAATTTCGATGTGGATTCAAAGCCCTCCATGTGGTCAAATACAATCAATCCATCATTTCTGAAGCCCAAACCCCCTTAAGAGCCAAACCGCTCCCTCAATCCATTCACTCGCCCTCTCTCTGTCGAAAGTCTTATCCTAACCCTGGTCACTAAAGTCATAAAGCATCTTTATCTTCATCCTGAGAAGAGAAAGAGAGAGAAAAAAGGCAGGTAGAGGGATGTGGGGTTCCGGCCACACTTAAAGGCTTTAAGTGTTGCCTTAGGCTCAGATGAAGAGTGAGAGAAAGAAAGAAAAAGGGGACAAGAGACTCTTTAGAGCCTCCTAAAATGAGAGAGATTGGTCTGAGAGCTTTTACCTCTCAATCTTGACCACAGCACACATTTGAGAAGTGTGTAGTGAACAAAAAGAGCCTATGTAAGAATCTGTAAGTATAGGTTCTGACCTCGGCATTTATTCCTCTGTCAACGGAATCCAAGAGAATAATAGATGGCCAAAGGCACAAGTCCAGGGATCTGAATCTCCATAGATTATTCGATTTGAGACACGGAGACACTTAAAACAGCCATCCACCCGTGTAAAGGGGAATCTTCCAAAAGCCTTGCAGGAAAATGCAATCTGGTCTGTGTGAGACAGTTCCGGTGGCTTAAACCCACACATCATTCCCACTACTCTAATGGCTACACACACCAGCCTGACCAGTTCATTTTTTTTGTGGTTAATTACGGAGTCTCCTGTTGCAGATGTGCCTGATTTTAATTCGCTTTGCTGCTCCGTTGGAGTGTGAAACACTAAAGCCCTGGAGATCAATTACTGAGGGGTATTTACACTGTGCTGTGGCAGAGGGGACAGGGACAGGACTGACATACTCCAGTTTGTGTTCGGTCTCTTTGCCGCTGGTCTTTTCCCATTGCACTCATTACACTGTCAATCAGCTAACAGTCAAAGGCATATTGGAGGGAGACTGAATATCTAATTTTGATTTATTTACACTTGATATGAAGGGAAGGAAATCAACTCAATATACAGATATAAAAATTAATTAGGTTGCCACATAAAATTAACTCTGTTCAAGTAACTCACAGTCAACGTGACATCAGAATGAACCCATTTACCTACTGTAGATTGGTGAATATGAAAGACATCAATGCATGTTTTTGTAAACTTGTATAGAACAAACTTGACTCGCTCTGCTTCTGAAATGATGTCGTTTTTCAGATGAGGTCACCAAGGTTGTGTGGAAAATTATTTTGACAAATGGTCACATTTGGCTTTTTAGCTATGATCGTTAGACACTGTTAAAGGTCACATAGCTTTTGAACAATATTGGAAATTACTTTAATAAAGGTTATAGCAATAGTAGCAAATAACGCTAAACTTGATAAAGAGTCACAAGTGGGCTCTGAAGAGATGCTCTGGAGAGTAAACATGACCTTTAAACTAGTCAAGGGTTTAAAATAAATAAATAAATAAATAAATAACATAAATGGGGGGGGGGTGTTATTGATTTCATACACCAAATTGTATGATTTACAGTATAAAAATGCATATATTTTATATATTATGAATGCAATATTTATTATCGGTCCCACTTTATATTAAGTGGCCTTGACTACTATGTACTTCCTTCAAAATATAAATACTTAATATACTTAACATACTTAATATGTTAATAACGTATTGTAGAACACGTATGATGCTATTGAGGTGAAATTTGGGTAGGGTTAGGGAAAGATTTGGTGGTATGTGTAGGTATGCGGTTGGGTTAAGGTGTAAGGGATGGTCAACAGTGTAATAATTAATGTAATTGTAGAAATTAATTACAGATGTACTTACATGCAGGTATTTTATCAAGTACAATTAAAATGTACCACAACAGCAAGACAATCAAAATATGACAAGTTTAACATTGTTAAAAATATATTTCTTATATATTTCTTTGATTACATACTGTAAATGATCAAAATTATATATTTGTCTTCTTTTTGTCTCAATGGATTTAGTATAACTCCTATTCAACATAATGCTTTTTTTGTTATAAAACCTTGCCTATTCCTTGTTTATTTATAAAAATTATGTCCGCTCCCCTTTTGTAAATACTTTTTGTATAAATGGAAGATCATGTACAGGGAAATATTCCTCTGATATTATCATGAGGAATTGTGTGTATATATACAGTTGAAGTTAAATTATACAATAAATTAAATTAAATAAAATTATACAATAACACAATATTTAATGAATTTAAGACTTTTTAAGGCCTAAACTTTTGCTCTTGAAATTTAAGACATTTTAAGACTTTGAGACCCTGCAGACACCCTGTAATAAGTTCTAAGTATGGAGTATAAAACTTACAGGCATCATTTTTAAAGTTAGCATGATGCCAAATAACTAAATAAATAAAAACGAAGAAAAGCATAAGTGTAATCAATCAATTAACAATACAAATAACTGACAACAAAATCTATATTTTCCTTTTCTTCCATTTCATTTTCTAACTATACCATTAAACGATAGGAACAAACACAAAGTTCCACCTGCCAAAACTCTAGTGAGAAAGACAAACTCATATCACCGACCATACATTTAGCCTGGGAGGCACCAAGAGGACAAAGTGAGCGTGACATGAGACACTTGAGAGACTTATTTAAAAAGCAGATGGCAGAGCTGAAATGAAGATGAATGGGACTGAAGCCTGGTGTGAGATGAGAACTAATTAGCCCGGCCAACAGAGGGGCTTGTTGAACTGCAGAGGCCCGCATGAACATACACAAGCCCCGGGCTCCATTAGTCAGCCTAGGCTGGAACAAAACACGTGGACGAGGGCAACAGTGTCCTGCCCCATAGCCAGACTCCCACGTCCCCTTCCAAAGCCCCAGAGGACCACTAGAGGGGAGGGGCGCTGCACTCCATATCCCAGAATGCCCTGTGTCCTTCATTACTTTTTGCTGAGAGACATGCGAGGGGAGTTAATGTGAGCTGCGGCAGTCTTTCTTATGATGGATCGCGCGTTCACACACATCTTTCTCTCTGTTCGCTCTCTCTCTTTTCTGTGCACAATCTAATTTTGAGATAAGTTGTAAGAGAATGGTAGCGGGAGCAGACTTTATCAGTGCTCTGGGTGGGTGTGGGAGGAGATGGTGGAGTAATTGTATTCCTGTATGCTTGCAGGGACTCCTATTAAAACCAATAACCGCTAATGGGGTTACGGCTTAATTTTTTAAGTGCCTTGATAACGATTACGGAGCAACCTTTGACAAGCTATGTCTGTTTATCTTAAGTTGCAGATGCATATTAGAACCATCACTGCTGTACATAAACTGAGTAGCAGAATGTATTACTTCATAATCAAAGAGGTTATTTACAGTGGAAGAGGCTGAGAGGAAACCTCACTTGAAGACAAACAGGGTAGCTTAAATAATGTTGTTGGTGCTGTTTGGGTAAGGGATACTGCAAAATAATAAAATATATATTTTTTAATGTTTTTTCCACATTTTTCAAGTGCCTTGGACTGATTTTTGCTGTTTAGTCATATTCATATTTTTATCAATACATAACAAATATTACAATATTTTCACTGGCCGAAAAGTATTAACGATGTCCATATAAAGACCAATATATCATTCATTAACATAAATAACAGATATATTTAGGTAAAAAGTTTTTTACTCTGAATTGTAATTATTAAAATAAATTTAAAAAATTAACTGATCATACTAAATATACATTTTCTTTTTATTATTATATATAAAAACATTACTAACCAATGGGTAAAATCTAGTGTTGTGAAAGACAATAGCAAAGAACAAAAACATACAGACTAAAAACCTGTTTGGGGCTTTGCTGTGATTTGTTATCTGGGTCCAAGCCGCAACTTATTTGAATGGAGAAAATATTTGTTTAAGACCACTTTTTAGTCATATCACACATTAAAGTGAATTATATAAAATATAAAATCATGGTGTACACAACACTTTATTAGGCATGGATATATATATACTGTGATCATGATATTCAAAAGTATTTCGTCGCTTTGAATACGTTAATTACTACAATTTGTTGAGCCTACCCATACAGTTTGATAGAGCACTTGGACCACTTGAAGCCATTTTGTGTGATATCACACTTACTGTTGGGGGTAACTAGTTACAAATAACGCGAGTTACGTAATAATATTACTTTTCGAAGTGACGAGTAAAGTAACGCATAAATAAAAAAAAAAGTAATAATATTTGAGTTATAAATAGAAATAAAATAATAAAATTAAAGTAGTCATAATGAATAACGCAGTCAATAAGAGAATGTGTTCATATTTTGGAAAGCATTGAAGCAAAGGAAAAGGGGATTGCAGTCTCAATGGAAAAAGGATTTTACTTAAGACAAATAGTACAAATGTAGCAAACACATTGCTTTAAAATTTTAATAATCTGTATATACGGCATGTATAGCGGGTCAGAAAGTTCTCAGATAACATTATCCTAAAATATATCAACTTATTTTGTTTTTATTTAAATGTAAATGAAGGTGTAGGTTATAAAGTGTATATCTGTTTATTCCCCAATGAAGAAAGGAAGAAAAAAAGGTTCTGAAAGAGATCAAGCCTCAGCCAGGTAATAAAAAAATCTCAAAAACCCAAAAGTAACGTTATGCATTCCTTAACATAAAAAAGTAACGCAAATAGTAACTCATTATTGTTATGCACTACTTTTTAAAGTAACTTTCCCTAACACTGGTCATGATAAAATGATTCTTCATCCAAATATTTAGATTTTTTTTTAACTATTGTGACACTTAACTACATTTCAGCAGATTTCTATAGATCAAGCTAAAAGCGCAAGATCAAAGTGTCATGGTCTGTTACTCTTAAAAAGCAATCATTTTTAAATATAATATATGTTAAAATTACAACTGTACTACACTATTGTTTAAATGCACTTTCTACTATACATGACACTGGGAAAAATCTAAAAGGTAAAACAGCCATTAACTAACATAAAATCATGTGAAAACATACAGATGGAAGTTTACTACACAATCTTGCTCCAGATGGTAAATGCTGATCCCATTTATTACACACACACTGAATTGTTACATTAATACCTGTCATGTCAAAAAGGAAGGTTCAACAGAGCACAACATGTTGCAGTTTTGTGACTCTGAGACAGCATAAAAAAAACTGAACAAAACGGCTATGTCAACAGACAAAAGTGGAAGAGCTTTTTCAGCAAAAACTGTTCCCACAGTTTCTGGGCGTTCGGTTTGTCTGGAAATGTGGCATTCTCGGCACACAGCGAATTTCTGGATGACACATTAACACCTGGCGGTAACGGCAGCTAAAGTGAGCGCATGACATTGATTATAACCCTGCTGACTCTGACACTTACATCAAGCGTCCTATCATAAGCAGACACGAGCTGCAAGCAGCATGCTTAGCTGAAGAACGAAACACAACACACATGCAAGCACAGCCAAATTCATGCAGCTTAGGGTGCACTCACAGTAGTCACGGTTGCCTTGAACGGCTCTCAAACGATCACTCTGTGCCACAAACTGAATATTATTTACAACTTTATTACCTGTTACTCATAGCCTATGCAGGTTCTGTTCAGTAAAGTAGACGCACGTACGTCTATTATTAAGTAGGGCACGCACCCGCCCTCTCTGTGGTAACAGGTCAACGGTCAGCAGCTCACGTCACGTGTGATGTCCCGGCCGTGAATACAGCAATTTATGAAGACAAAAATGACCTTTTTAGGTGAATTATGCCTTATAAATACAGTATGTGACTCTTTTAACATCATTTGGAGGTGTCCATGTTACTGAGCAATGTATGTGAAATAATAAAAAGACTCGTGCTGCCGCCTTTGCTTCTCTCCTGAACTCTAAATATGATTGGCAGAATCGCAGAAATGCTGGATTAAGATCGTCTAGGAGGTCGAATCAAGATCGCGATCTTTTTTTGATTAATTGTGCAGCTCTAACATGAACTTTGAGTGAAGTTTAAATCGTCAAATAGGTGTCAGCCAGTTAGATCACGCCATGCAAATACCCTCAAGCAGATGATAGCCAATCACGTTTAAGCCTGCAACAGTAATGTGATTGGCTATTGTCCTTTGTGATGTGTTGCCGCTGACATGTTTTGGGAAAGAACCGTGAAACGCACCGAAAGTGAGAAGCGCACAGCCGCAGAGGTGTGGCAAACTTCATGTGTAAACATCAGCTCAGGTAAACACAGTGAAGATACACGCAGTGAGAGGATACTTCAGATAAACAAGATGAGCAAGTAACTGTGAAAAAGGTGCGACTGGAGCAGGATTTTGAGCAGCATTTTGATCTGCACTAATATAACGGTAAAATCTGCGTCTGAGCTGGTCTCTGACAGCGAGTCGCCACCTTTATCTTTCGTACATTATGTTGTTATAAAATAAGCTGCCATGAATTGGTGTTTGATGTACTGTGTGCTGACAATGTATGCATACCTTTTGCACTAAATACATCTGTTATTGTTAAAATTTTAGTAGTACGAGCCATGATAAATATGTTAACTGCAATTATTCTGCACTAAAATTAGTTTGGGTGCTAATCGCTATTAGCAAAATGAACAGTGTCGACAATGCATTCGTTTTCCTCTAAAATGAGTCATAGGTAGGCCCACATGGAATCTGCGCACAGAAATCTGCAGATTTCCGCTGATTTTTAGTCCATCATTGAGATATTATTTACTTGTGTAAAAGTGTGTAAATTTATATTTATTCACTTTTTAAATTAATTTCACTAATATTATTGGGATTTATTAATAGCAATATTAAAATGTTGATTTATTTACAATACAGTTTGTAAAGCATTTTCTGTCTTTTAGCAGATATATTATATGAGAGACTTGCTTTGTTTACCAAATAAGTGGATCTAATTTGCATTCTAAACATTAAAGTTTAAAAATTTATTATTTTTAATTTCATATATTAAGTTTTTAGTTATGATACTCCTAAAATCATTCCACATAAATCTGCAGATTTTTTACAAAATTCTCTGCAGAAATGTCAGCAGATTCTGTCTGGCCCTATCATTGGTAATGTTGAATTGTTTTGCAGCAGTCAAACAGCATGTGTATATGCATTTCCTGCAAATAAATAGCAAATTGTGGCATGTTGCAAAATATTTGTGTCTTTTATGACGTCATCAGCGACTAGTCGACGTTGACTCAACTTTAATAACATAAAAGTAGACTTCCAAAAATCGTTCAACCCCTAGTATACACGAGGATTTTTTTCCCACCATGTATAACCTTATATACACACAAAGAGAGACCCTTTTCACACGTAAATCGACAGCATGTTAACCAGTGTGTGTGTAAGTATAAAAGTAATAATAAAAAATATATACAGTTGAAGTCAGAATTATAAGCCCCCATTTTGAATTTATTTATTTATTTTTTATTTAAATATTTCCCAAATGATGTTTAACAGAGCAAGGAAATTTTCACAGTATGTCTGATAATATTTTTTCTACTAGAGAAAGTCTTTTGTTTTATTTTGGCTAGAATAAAAGCAGTTTTAGTTTTTTTAAAACATTTTAAGGTCAAAATTATTAGCCCCTTCAAGTTTTTTTTTTTCCCGATAGTCTACAGAACAAACCATCGTTATAACTTCCCTAATTACTCTAACCTGCCTAGTTAACCTAATTAACCTAGTTAAGCCTTTAAATGTCACTTTAAGCTGTATAGAAGTGTCTAGTAAATAATCTAATAAACTATTATTTACTATCATCATGGCAAAGATAAAATAAATCAGTTATTAAAAATGAGTTATTAAAACTATTATGTTTAGAAATGTGTTGAAAAAGTCTTCTCTCCGTTAAACAGAAATTGGGGGGAAAAAATAAACAGGGGGGGGGGGGCTAATAATTCTGACTGTATAGAAACTGTTACAATTTCTTTGCAAAAAAAGAAAGAAAACATCTATTATTAAACAAGTTATACATGCATAACCACACACACAAAAAAGTGCTGTTTTTTTCAGAAAGAATAAATAAGCTTTGATTTCTACAACACAAAACTGAATTCAATTACTTTGGATATTCAAATATATTCCTAAACCCAGGAATATGACTTTTAAATGAAGCCCATGATTCAGTGTGTTTGTTTGTGGGCAGCTTATAACATAACAGTCAGTTAAATCATTGTTCAGCTTTCAAGTCGGCGAAAACACAAACACAGAATCTGCAAGCTGAGCACCAAAATAAAACAACTGGCCAGATTTGGACCTATAGACCATCATTGTGACTAAGACAGCGAAAAATCAATAAAAAGAGTCACGCGTGATTGAAACAGAGCACAACAGACATTAACCCAGGGAGAAAAGACATTCAGGGATGGTAGATGAGCATTAGCAGGCAATATTAATGCAGTTAATAGCGAAGAAGACAAACGGAAAGCAAACAGTGGAGAGAGCTGCTATTTCTCTCTCTTATTAACTCTTATTTTTACCGTAGTGGCAGTCTTTCAGAACAGGTCTTTGTGGACTTTGTGGGTTGAACGTTTGTGTTGGTTCACCTGTAAAAATTAGGATACGGGACAAGACAGAGTAAAAGAGTCACTCTCATATGTAACACAACCTTGATCTCTATGCTTCTACTTCCTAGTGTAAGAAGAGTCATGATATTTCCCGCAGGGTTTAATGGGTCTATCTGAATCAGTTTGTTGGGCTCTCCTTACAGCACGCTGATTTCTATTGAAGAAGGTCAGCTGGTTCCTGTAATGCCAGAGAAAGTGTTCTGAGAGTAGGGGGCTGATTCTGCACTGATTTCAATAGAAAAGGGGTTTTAACACTATGAATAGAGCTACAGAGTGTGAACTGAAATCTATACACTATAAAGGTTTAAGCTAAAGGTAAAATGACTTTTATAATGTTAAAATATAAACCTTTAAAATAATTACTCTTAAAATTAAATCAAAGCTTCCACAAATATCGTCTGTCACAGAGAATATTATAATTGGCTTTAACCTTTCAAACAATAAGCTCAGAGTTTACGGTCAGGCATCCAGCCGCTGTCTGTTGCAGTCTGAAGTCAACAAACCTAAGCCTCTCAGCTGGATAAGACACACAACATGGAGAGTGCAGAGGACACACTCAAGCTTATCTCACCCCTCACTGCGCTGGACTAAGACACTTTCAAACATATATATATATATATATATGAGAAAATAGACACTTGTGCCTGAATACTGGTCACTGTAAACTGGTTTGTTTTGGGATTAAGACCACTTGATACACAAATAGAAGAAAAAATAAAAAAATAAATAAAATAAAAAAACAGAAAAAGACTGTATAAGTGGAAAAAAAATTCTATGAGGCAAGGAAAAGTATAGAGAGAGAAAGAAGGAAAAAGAATGCAAGAAAAAAAGAAGAGACAAAGAAAAACAGAAATAGAAAAAAAACAAGCAAAAGAAAAAGAGAACAACTGAATGAGTGAAAGTAAAGCAAAGAAAAAATGAGCCAAAGTAGTAAAGAGTAAACTGAGAAAGTTAATAAATAAAAACAGAACAAAAGAACAGAAGAGAAAAAAAAGAAAGGTTATGAGGAAGAAGGAAAGAAAGGGCGAAAGAAATAAGAAAACCTGAAAGAAAAAAGGAGTGAAAAAAACTATAGAAAAACTGAAAGAAAGGAGTGAAAGAAAGAACGAAAGAAAACGAAAGAGCAAAAGAAAAACTGTAAGAAAAAAGAGTGAAAACAGCAAAAAGAGAAAAAAAGCAAGAAAGCAAAAAAAGAGAAAAACTGAAAGAAAAAATGAAAGAGCGAAAGAAAGAGCAAAAGAAAAAAGAAAGAGCAAAATGAGTGAAAAAAGAAAGAGCAAAATAAAGCAAAAGAAAAAACTGAAAGAAAAAGCAAGGTAAAAGCAAAATAAAGAGCAAAAGAAGAGAGCAAAAGAAAGCAAAAAAAGACTGAAAGAAAGTGAAAGAAAAAGGAGTGAAAGAAAAAGAAAAATAGCAAAAAAACTAAAATTAGGAGTGAAAAAAAGAGCAAAAAAGAGCAAAAGAAAGCAAAAAAGCAAAAGAAAAACTGAAAGAAAAAAAGAAAGTGAAAGGAGGAGTGAAAGTAAGAAGGTAAAAAGCAAAAACGGGCGAAAGAAAACAAGAAAGAGTAAAAGAGAGAGAGAGTTGTGAATGGAGAGATGTGAGGACCTTCACCTCGGGGTCTGGGTGCTCTTTTACGGCGGTCTCTGAAAGCGGCTCCAGACTGCAGCGCCTCCAGCAGACAATCCATCACACCGGTCTGATCGTTCTCTACAGGACAGAGCAGAGGAGAGAAGAGAAAACATTAGGATGCGGAGGGTCACTCCACAGCGACACTTAAACCGGCCTTAAGGGGCTCTGCAGAATGCTGGAAAATAAAAAATAAAAACACTAAAGCGGCCCTCTGTGGACAGTATATCACAGCGTCGATTCGGACAATTTGAGAGGCAGACAGGCTCTTAAACTCCTCTATACATCTCCTCTACACCTCTACACAATCCACTGGTGCTCTGTAGCGTTTGGAGGGCTGATCATAAAAACAGCTGAGTGGTCCAGGCTGTTAACCTCAGGTCAAAAAAACACCAAATGAAATTATGGAAGAAAAATAAAGAAGAAAAAAGAAAATGGAACGAAAAAAAGACAACAGAAATAAACGCATGAAATAGTCAAAACATAAAAGGAAAAGAAATACAAAATAAAATAAAAGAATGATATAAAAAAGTATGAAAGTCAACAGGGTAGAGCGAAAGAAAGGAAGAAAGCGAAAAAAGAAAGAAAGAGCGAAAAAGTAAGGGCGAACGAAAGAAAGAAAAAAAGAACCAATAAAAAAAAGTCAAAGGAAATATGAAAAAAGAGCAAAAGAAAGTGAAAAAGTGTGAAAAGAAAGAAAGAAAGAAGGTAAGAAAGAAAGAAAGAAAGAAAGAAAGAAAGAAAGACTATGAAAAAGTCAAAAAGGAAAAAGAAAAGTGCAAAAGAAAATGCGACAAAATAGATAAGTATGAAAGTCAAAACAGAAAAGAAAGAAAGAATAACAAAGAAAGACGTGGGAAGAAAAAAAGAAAGTGGGAAAGAAAGAAGGAAAGTGGGAAAGAAAAAAAGAAAGTGAGAAAGAAAGAAGTGGGAAAGGAAAAAAGAAAGTGGGAAAGAAAAAAGAAAGTGGGGAAAGAAAGAAGTGGGAAGGAAAAAAAGAAAGTGGGAAGGAAAAAAGAAAGTGCGAAAGAAAAAAGGAAAGTGGGAAGGAAAAAAGAAAGAGGGAAGGGAAAAAAGAAAGTGGGAAGGAAAAAAGAAAGTGCGAAAGAAAAAAGGAAAGTGGGAAGGAAAAAAGAAAGTGGGAAAGAAAGAAGGAAAGTGGGAAAGAAAAAAAGAAAGTGAGAAAGAAAGAAGTGGGAAGGAAAAAAGAAAGTGGGAAAGAAAAAAGAAAGTGGGGAAAGAAAGAAGTGGGAAGGAAAAAAAGAAAGTGGGAAGGAAAAAAGAAAGTGCGAAAGAAAAAAGGAAAGTGGGAAGGAAAAAAGAAAGTGCGAAGGAAAAAAGAAAGTGGGAAGGAAAAAAGAAAGTGGGAAGGAAAAAAGAAAGTGGGAAGGAAAAAAGAAAGTGCGAAAGAAAAAAGGAAAGTGGGAAGGAAAAAAGAAAGTGCGAAAGAAAAAAGGAAAGTGGGAAGGAAAAAAGAAAGTGGGAAAGAAGAAAAGTGGGAAAGAAAGAAGGAAAGTGGGAAGGAAAAAAGAAAGTGGGTAAGAAAAAAGAAAGTGGGAAAGAAAGAAGAAAAGAAAAAAGTGGGAAAGAAAAAACTAAGTGCGAAAGAAAGAAGGAAAGTAGGAAGGAAAAAAGAAAGTGCGAAAGAAAGAGGGAAAGTGGGAAGGAAAAAAGAAAGTGGGAAAGAAAAAAGAAAGTGAGAGCGAAAGAGTGAAAGAAAAGCCTGGTTATACTTCAGCATTGCGTGATCTGCGTGACCCATGGCGACGGCCTTGCACGTCACTGTGCATTTATCAATTTATACTTCTGCACGCTGTTTGTGTTGCTCTGCAGTAACACTTCTGAAACGCTAGCTGGCAGTGAGGTTTTTATGTTCCTGTGTCGGTGCTTTTTTTTTTTTTTTTTTAACGCTACCTTAACTTGCTAAATTTGAAGCGGGAAGTAGCGGACGAGCAACCATTTTAATCATAAGGTAACACACAAAACTTTCCACCTGGAGCTCCTTCACGGGACACAAGGAAGTGTGCGGTGTGAGAGGTGTGCGTCAATGGCCACTGCGAGGGCTATGCGACAGAGCGAAGGCTGCGCCGGACCATACACTCGTGCTTGACGCAGAAGTATAAATCAGCCTAAAGAAAGAGCGAAAGTGCAAAAGAAAGTGTGAAAGAATGAAAGAAAACGCAAAAGAAAGAGCAAAAGTGCAACGAAAGAACTGATGAAAAAGTCAACAGGGAAAAGCGAAAGAAGGAAAGTGTGAAAGAAAATGTGACAAAACAGAAAAGAATAAGAAAGACCAAAAGATCAAGCACCACAATAAAAGAAGGAATAAAGTAAAAGAAAAAAAGGAAGTGAATGAGAAACCCCACACAACTAGCATTTGGAGAGGCAGCGGTAAAAACAGCTGAGTGGTGCAGGCAGTTAACCTGAGGCCACCGCCGTTCACATACAGACACTCCAGAGACGCAAGCAGGCCTGTGGGACGAACGACAGGCAAGAGAAACACCACAGCGCTCACGCTCACAAACACATCACCGCTGCTTACACAATAACTCCACACACACACATCCAGTGACAGAGAATAAATCAGGCTGGCAGGAAAGTGTGCTTTTCAGCAGGTTTGTGGAGAAACGCTTGTATGAGGGAACGTCTGTTGTGTGTTGAACGCGTGGATTGGTGAGCGTGGGTAAGCATTACAGGCCTTGACACTGTAACCTCCAAATATTAATCTTTACACTGACACTGCAGGCGCACACACGCGCACACAAAACAAATCAAAAAGCACATGAGCGTGAGTGCTAACGCTGCAGAAGTGCTCACTTTTCTACCTATAGGTTGCGACACCCATCATCAGGGCCAATTCACAGTTAAACCAGAATTGTTTAACTGTGTAGCCTTGACTGTCATATCATTTGATAAGGCTTAGATGAATGATAGTGTACAGTGGAGTACAGTAATCAATCTAGAAAATTATATATATAATATATATATATATACAGTTAGGTCCATAAATATTTGTATACACCAACAGAATCAGGGCTCGAAATTACCTTTTTTACTTGGTAGCATCAGTGCTCCCAACTTAAAATATTTAGGAGCACCAGAAAAAATTAAGGAGCACCCACCAAAAATGAATGAGCAGCACCACTGCGAGTTGTATATTAAGGAATTTATTATACTTGAAAACAACATCAATTAGGACTAACAAAAACTAGAAAAACTGTCTAACTAATGCTGTGATGACTTATTGATATTTGTGCAATAATTCCAAAATGAATGTCTAATAATTATAAAATATTAATGATGACGATGATGCCAATAATACTAATAATGAATTACATTTCTCTTTATCATACTGCCTTGCATGTGCTTGAATGTGATTTATCTGCTTTAAAAAGTCCTACTGTTACTTTATGAAAAATACATTTATGGGTTGCATCAAACAAAAATGAAGCACTGCAGTAAGAAATATTTATTTTGCACTATTGTTTTTATTTGCATGTCAATTTAATAAATAATATTTCTGCTACAAAACAAATGAAAGATTATTATAAATCATTCAATTCAATGCTGAAAGCTGCAAAGTAACTTAACAGAAAAATAATATACATCTTAAGAAATAATGGACAAAAGAAAGGAAGAGAGGTCTCACTTCTACCACTCTTTAAAAATTTTGGTTTCGATTTGTGTCATTTTAAATGCTCAGTCTCGTTATGTGCTGATTTAAATTTATCTAGGGGTGAAATTACAGGAGTTTTCCAGGAGAAATATCAAAACGGGAAATGGGTCTGAATTATGGAAGACTCCCAGGGAAAACGGGAGTGTTGGCAGGTATAGCGATGACGTGTACAGTGTTAGATTTTACATTTAGCGGACATTTGAAAAATCAAAACAGGTCGCACTACAGCCATTATATGCAGTCACACAAATGCTCCCAAATATATTATGAGGTCGCATAGATTAAGTTTCGGGCACATATGCGACCAAAATGGTCACAATTTCCAGCCCTGACAATGGATTTGAAATGAAACAATCTGGTGAATGCTGAGTGAATTACAAAAGTTTGCATATGTGCTTCCCACTTGTTATGGGTCCAAAAGTAATTGGACAATTGGCTTCTAAGCTGTTCTTTGGCCAGGTGTGTGTTATTCAAAAATCAAGAGAAGACTTCACCAGAGTGAATACAAAGGGTTCACCACAAAATGTAAACCATTGGCGAGCCTTAAAAACAGAGAGGTCAGATTGACCAAGATCAACTTGTACCAGAGTGATAGGGAGAGAAGAGTATTGAGAAGGAAAGGAACTGCTCATGATCCTAAGCAGTAAAGCATGGTAGTAGTAGTGACATGGCGTGGGTATGTATGGCTGTCAATGGAACTGGTTCTCTTGTATTTATTGATGATGTGACTACTGACAAAAGAAGCAGGATGAATTCCAAAGTGTATCAGGCAATAATTTCTGCTCATGTTTAGCCAAACACTTCAGAACTCCTTGGACAGTGCCTCACAGTGCAGATGGACAATGACCCAAAGCATACTGCAAAAGCAACCAAAGAGTTTTTGAAGGGAAAGAAGTGGAATGTTACGCAATGGCCAAGTCAATCACCTAGCCTGAATTCAATTGAGCATGCATTTCACTTGCTGAAAACAAAACTGAAAGAAACATGCCCCAGGAACAAGCAGGAACTGAAGACAGTTGCTGTAGAGGCCTGGCAGAGCACCACCAGGAATGAAATCCAGCGTCTTGTGATGTCTATGCATTCCAGACTTTAGGCTGTAATTGACTGCAGAGGATTAGCAACCAAGTAATAAAAGTGAAAGTTTGATTTATGATTATTATTCTGTCCAATTACATTTGGTCCCTTAACTAGTGGGAGGCACACATGCAAACTGTTGTAATTCCTGCAGCATTCACCTGATTTGGATGTAAATACCCTAAAATAAAAACTGACAGTTTGCAGTTACAGCACATCTTGTCCATTTCATTTCAATCCATTGTGTTAGTGACATGGTTTGGTGTGCATGTGTATTGCTCAGTTTACGCATTTATTATTAACTTTTTTACTTCACAAGGAAGTGAGTGTTTGGATTATTTTTGTATCTGACTGGAATATGTGATTTCACAGCATGGATATTTGCTGTTATAAAAATACTATTATTTTTTTCTATATTTATTGCGATGTCTTTATGTTAAGGGGATAAAAGCGGAAAAAACAACCTTGGCTCAGTCACATTTAGGTCATCAGTCTCTCTATTCCAAACAAAATCCCACACACAACGTGTCTTCCTCACTATTCATAATTCACACTTTCTTAAAATATCAACTGTAACAGTAAACACAAAATTGCAAGGGCTTGTCTGGATCTTCTTTGAGAATGTGCCATTGTCACAGGGGCATTTCTCACTGTAAAAAGCCAGGCCAACTCATTCACATACGCTGAGAATATTGTACGCCCATTCTCAATCACCCGCTATTGTCTGAGTGAGAGAGCAAGCATGTGAAAGAGAGAGAGAGACAGAGAGAGAGAAAGTAAACTGTGGGTAGCAGAGGAAAAGGTATAGTTCCTTGTCCTTTGAGTGCTGTCAGCAGTTCAGAAGGGGCTGAAGACCAACAATAAAAACTCTCTGCAAGAAGCACAGAACTGTTGACCTTTACTCGCCAAGCTTCAATTAGACACAAAGTGTGAGTCTGTGATAAAGTGTGTGTATGATAGACCAACCACTTATCACTTCAGTCCTATAGAAATACAGTAACTTCCTAAATTTCATGCCGCATTTTATTTTTTCTGACAAAAAACATGTCTGTCTGTCTGTCTGTCTATCTATCTGTCTGTCTGTCTGTCTATCTATCTATCTATCGTCTGGATTGTCTGGTTAGTTGATTAGCAGTAAGTATAGCCATGTCTGACTTTGCTATGGTTCTGGCATAATTTTCTCTATTCTTCCAAGGTAGATTTGATTCAGGCTGTTATTGTTAGCCAAATACACCTGAACAGCCTGAATCTAATCAAAAAGTGCATCCAATACTGGCCATGTTATGCTTCTGAGGCCCTTCAACACAGCATTTTACTCTTTTGTTTTGATAAACTTTTTTGTCACCACAGATTCATTTTTCGGCTGAGTATAGTGTGTAATTTTACATGATTTCCCTGTGAATTTTTTATCATCCACTCTTCCCTCAATTTTTACCGTCATATACAGGGCTTATTGCTAAATTTGTAGGATACTTGTCATGTTGAAGCTAAAAATGGCTCAATGTTGGTCTCACCTGACTAAACCTTTTTTACTATCCCACATCCCCCTATGACCAACTGTGTTGCGTGTCATGGCTTTTGGCAAACTGCAGAATTGCTGCGACATGGCTCTTTTTGAACACTGTCCTCTTTTGTGTCACACTCCAGTACGGGCCAGTGTTGTCCAGAGCTCTTGATATGTGCACCTTCAGCCCCAGAAAGCTGGCGTGTTGAAAGTCTTTTGTTGGCCTCTCTGTAGCATCCATCACAAGTCTCCCTGCTTGTTTGTGCAAAAAAAAAAAATGTTGTGGAACAGCTCAGTCTAGACATGGTCTCCACTTCTTCAAGCAACACCGCTCACTGAGACAACCAAACACTTGCATTATTTTCCATTGTTATATACTCTCTCAAATTATGCATTTGTTTTACATATACTCTTTAGTCATTATTTTCACCTGTGTAATTTAATTCGCAGCCTGAACAATGCTCCCATAGCTGTGGGAGTTTTTTGATCAAGAATATGTGTAAGTGATTTTAATGATTCACAGGTAGAGACCAATTATAATGCATTTGTGTCCTCATTAAAGCAATTGTATTTCATCTGTGTAAGAGTCTTTCTCCAGCCTAGGTACTGAATATTTATATAAACAGCATATTTCAGCTTTTATCTATAATGATACTGCCACTTTCAAAGTGCTAACAAAATAAGTTTTAGTACTTAAGTTTCTTTAGACCATTTGCCTGTGCTAAATTACCGTATTTTATTTTAGATTTTAAGTGTTTCGGTGCTTCTTAGAGCTTTGCTAAACAGTTACTCAATGGCCTTCACACTTGTAGTTTGGTTCAATTTAGAGTTTTTGGTTTGGACCAAAAGAGAAAAAGAGAAAGCCCTACTTCGCTAAGGGATTACGTAGAATAATCTGAATAGTCACCTTTTAAGACATTTTAATATTGTACTTTGCGACAGGACATACCCATGGTTTCTGCTACATTCATTCTTCCATGGTGGGCGCCACGCCAAGATTCATCCCGTCACGGCTACATTACAGCTTCTCATTCAAAACATTAATTTTTTTTAATAGCAGGTGGTAATTGCACCAGAACGTATTAAAAGGTGAGTGAATTATAACAGCGCAAACTTTTCTGTAACCGTATTGGAGCTGTGCGTCACTGAGCTGACTGACTGACTGGCTGACTGTAACAGGTGCATGATGCGTGAGGCCAGCAAACACGACGTATAGCCGTTTTACTTTATTTCAGGATGCATTAATACCGGAGGCATTCATAAATAGTCCTAGCAAATCTAATAAATGCTGGAGACATACTCGTTACATAAACAAACTAAATCGCACCTCAGCAGCGTTTATTTGAGAGCGCACAAGAAGATCTGCACGCTCTTAAAGCGGCTTATATTTGAGGGGGCGTGTGGGGTTGCCACAGCAGAATGAACCACCAAATATTCCAGCATATGTTTTACGCAGCAGATGCCCTTCCAGCCGCAACCCAGTACTGGGAAACACCCATACACTCTTGAAATTCTCTCACACACACAAGCAAGCAAGCAAGCATTTTTTTGTTTTTAAAAGATGTGTAATAGATGTCTAATAGACATCTAAACATAGTCGTCTTGGCTAAAACAAGGCTAAAGTAGGGCTGTCAGTGAAAACCTAATTGACGTCTAAGAATAGGCCAAAACTAGACTAGTCATCAAATAAACTGAAATGAATGACTACACATATAAAGTCTGTCTATTTGACATCTAGTCTAGTTTTGGCCTTTTCTTAGACATCTATTAGATTTTTAGTGACAGAAAAATCCTCGAGGAAACACTGCATACCTAACATCTGATTTTAGTTTTAGCAGCTAAGAGCTTTTTTACATGAGAAGATATACCGAACATTAACAAAAGTGACAAATAAAATACAAACAAACATAAATATCTGCAACATCAGCTGATCATTCATTTGTGCATGCTAAAATTCGATGTATTCTTGTATATTTTATGAGCCGCCAAAACAAAATCAGTAAAAGCTAATATCCCAACCCAGGCTCATTGTAAATATGTGCCCAAGGGTACATTTTTCAGAACCCTGTCTGAATATAGAGAGAGATATTTCTATAACATATCTTTTCAGAATATGTACCCTACACCAGTACCGGTCCGTGGATGAATTTGTACAGGCCTGCACAAGAAATTATTAATTATTTCCATTTTATTTACTATCTGAGTCTGAACGATATTTATTTGAAAAATGGTTTATTTTTAAAAATGAACGTATTCTCCTGGTTACATCTCGGTCACTTGAGCGCCAAAATGTAACCCACAAGCTAGTGAAATGAGTAAGAAACAGACGTCTTTAGAAAGTTTTTTTGCGAAGCGGAAAAGGCCCTGTTAAAGACCCACAAACTTTCAAGGAATGGATCCGCAACCCATTAGTCAACAAATCAGAGGAATCCAGCATGTCTGTAGCAAGAAGCTGCAGAATGCAAATAATGGTGGCCTTGTTCACATATCCCATCTTTTCCAAGAGCAAGTTTTCTATTTCCAATGGAGGCACGCGGCTTGCACCCAGCTGAATACAACTCCCGTTTTCAGAATGCTGCGACCGCACTGTAAGCCACGTGACAAGAACTCACCAATCAGTTTCGTATTTTGTATGGAATAACATTATACACATTTCTAATGACCTCAGACAAACACAGAACACCAAACACTGCAGTGCTTTTGAACTTTTCTACTTAAATAAAACATGTATAAGAGTTGCAGCAATGTTTTGTCAGCTTGTCATGTACTGAGAAAACGACGCCTCACAATCTACGTACAACTCCAGCCGGTCCCCAAGGCCGTGGAACAGTTGTCGATCGTTGACCTGTCCGCCATGATAAAAACCACTGCCCTAGACTACTTTCTTGCAGTTTTTGTTTTCACAAATCCATTAGTGGACACAGTGGAGACATTTTCTCACATGTGCTATTTCTCGTAAATCCACCGAAGACACTGTATAAATGTTGGTGCATATTAATGTCCTTCTCGTGCGCGTCCATAAGAAAAGCCGGTCGGCTTGTCGTCATGCATGATAGCTTGATATCAACTGGCCACTGTACCCTTTTCCCTAAACCAAACCATTAGCATTTTCAAAATTAAACCAAAAAAGAAAACCCATTGTGGCCGTGTGCTTCTACCATGACCGCTTTCTATTTATTCAGAGTTTCATTTTTCCTGGTTTCTGAAACCATCCTTCGTCAGACTCGAACCACGATCTGCTCGGCTCCACAACTGAAGTCTAGTGCTGTTCACGGAGAGCTACAACATGAGGGAAAATGCAAACATACTGTATGTACCCATGAGCACATATTTTTTGATTCTCAAAGATGTACACTAGGGTACATTTTCCCAATGAGCCTGTGTAGCAATATCACTAATATATAATACAGCTAATATATAATAAACAATGTCAAAAATCCTGAGGCAGAATAAGTGTTCAATATAAAATTAGCAAATATTTCATGCACACCAAATACATATGTATTCACTAATTTTCCTTTGGCTTACTCCTTTATTTATCAGGGGTTGCCACAGCAGAATGAAACAAAAAATATTCCAGCATATCATTTACGCAGCAGATGCCCTTCCAGCCGCAACCCAGTACTGGGAAACACCCATACCCTTGAAATTCTCTCACACACACAAGCAAGCACGCATTTTTTTGTTTTTAAAAGATGTGTAATAGATGTCTAATAGACGTCTAAACATAGTCGTCTTGGCTAAAACAAGGCTAAAGGAGGGCTGTCAGTGAAAACCTAATTGACGTCTAAGAATAGGCCAAAACTAGACTAGTCATCAAATAAACAGAAATGAATGACTACACATATAAAGTCTTTCTATTTGACCTCTAGTTTAGTTTTGGCCTT